>NC_081826.1:57177500-57477500 GCF_030867095.1 Alligator mississippiensis | reverse complement strand
GATTGTGAAGTTTAAGCATGCACTGTCTGCTGAGTGTGATTTCCAGCTTCTCATTCACCAACTGCTAGTAGTGCTGCATATGCTTGGCGTGGTCACAGACTGCCTGAACCACAAATTCCACCATGTGAGGACAGGCTCTGGTGGCTGCAGCACAGTATCATGTGAGTCTCCACTTTGACTGACAGTAGACTCCCTGTACTGAACCTTACAGCCTGGACAGGATTTGAAGGCTTTCTTGAAAGAAGACACCAAGCTATCCACATCAGGGGACTGTGTGTGCAACATGTCAGTTACTAAGGAGAGAATGTGTGCATTGCAGGTGACAGGAACAGCACTGGGCAGCACTCTGCAATAAAGATAAAAGCAGAGTGCTTCATATGGGGAGAAGTAACCAGAGACATGAATACAGGTTAGAAGAAGATGTCCTGCTCAGCATGATGGCTCAAAGGGACCTCGGGGTTATGATGGATCACAGGATCAACATGAGCCACCAGTGCAACGCTGTAGTCAACAGAGCTAATAGTATACTGTTACCTGTCAGCTCTGTGTTCCTGAGGGAGCCCTGGCACCCAGCTTGCTGGACTTATAAAGGACTTTTTTTTCTATTCCGCCCCCCCTGCCCTCGGCCACACGCACCTCATCTACCCAGAACTAAGCATAAGAAAATTTTAATAGGCATCTCGGTCCATACATTCCCTGGTCCCAGTATGGGAGGCCTATTTAAACTTGATTGACTAAGACTCGGTTGCCAGGTTAGGGAATGTTAAGGCAAGAGACCGAGTCAGAGGGGGTATGGGCAACATTTGAACAATGGTTCAGGGTTCATCACAGCATTCAGCCCTTTGGAGCCCTGACCACAAATGGTGTCATGCTTTTCCCTGGATGACTGGTGAAAGTCCTCCCCACAAAATTTATAAATGCTCCAAGTAATTCCCTTAAGTCTGTTAAAAGGCTACAGTAAAATCTGAAAGTCATGCTAAACTGAGGCTTATTCACAAGAGGTAAAATACAAAGCACTGATGCTGACTTCACTGCGCAAGCATAGCTAGGCCATCTGAGAAGAAACCATGTGGTATTCCTTCCAGTATATCTTCTATATTCATAATAATTTCAAGCTGGCTCCTAGGTGTCTGGTTACTCCTTAAAACTTGATATTTTTCCTGGTTGTTAATCAGTTTCTTGAGATGTTCCAAACCAGATAACCCCTTGTCACTGAGAAAGGTAATTCATTTAAATTGAAACTGTTTATATAACAAGATTTTTCCCTGTCATTTATGGCTTGGGACCCACCTGATTTACACAATTAAAAGAATGCTTTGAAGAGGCTAGACTAAGGGTATAAGAAAGCTGTAAAGCAGAAAACAGTGGGCTTCAAGAGAGAACTCTCTCTGACACCATCCACTGTTGTTCTCAAGAAGCTGGGCTAAACAGATTGTCTCCCTTCAACAATTATGTTAGAAACTTTGCTTGTCAACAAATCACCTAAGTACCTTGGAATGGTGAGATCCCAGCTCTTGCTCTCTCTCTCTCTCTCTCTCTCTCTCTTTCTCTCTTTCTCTCTCTCTTTTTCTTTTTCTCTCTAGGAATAGCTTTTGAAACCTGAATTTTATTAGTTAAGCTTGAGCTAGGTTTCCCTAAATACTCATTTGAACCAGGGTAATATTGTAATTGTTTTTGTTTGTTTTCCCTTGCATGTCTATTACTAGTAGTACCATTATACATTTCATATACTTAGCAATAAATAACTTTTATAGTCAAACTGGTGGTAACCGGTATTTTTCCTTCTCTACTAACCCTTCCCCACTTGCTCTGCAACAACGCTTCTTTTACCTAAGCCAAAGATCCATGTGAAACCCAGAAATACCTTCAGGTCCACTCATCAAGAGGCTACCACTACCAGGACAGTTAGGGCAAAAGATCGGGACATGCTGACTTTGAGACACATAAGGGGATCAGCTTGTATAGACTGAAAGACCCAGTTTGTCTCAGATGTGCCCTAATGAATTGAATGCTGGCCCATGAGAGTGTCAGCTGGATGCCCAGCTGGATTCAGAGGTATTCTGTTTACCTGTGTGCTTTTGTCTGCATTTTATTGTTACTTTAATGAATATTTCAGTTTAAAAGGGCAGGGGCCTCCCCAGCCTGAAAGCAGCTTCCCCAACAGCTGGCCCACTGTGCATGCATGCAGTTTAAAAGGGCCCGCCAACAGCAAAAAAACCTCAGGCTCTGGGAGCAGTGCGAGATGTGCGGGTGAAAGCCCACTGTGCCCGCACTCCCCCGAAGACCCCAAAGACCCCCCCAGCAGCCGCGGAACCCCCCCACCGACTGCCAGCACAGCTGGAGGTAAGCAGGGCCCGTGGTGGGAGGGGGTTAACCTTTAGAGAGTGGGAGGAGGTGGCTGAGTGGGAACCAGACTGGGTCTCACCCCGCTCAGGCCCCTACTTCTCCCAGCCCCCCAGGGAGCCACGTGACTGAAGCCACGTGAACAGGCAGCGCAAACAGGTGCACTTGTCTGCTGGCGTGTGAGTTAGCACAGAGTTCATGCAGGAGGGTGTGCGGGAGGGCCTGAGGCCCTGCCTGTGAGCCCCCTAGGGTAGACAGACTCAGGCCCAGCCCACCTAACAGTGACATGACATGGATGGGCACTCGCCGCACCCCTTGGGTCCCCTTGGGGACAGTAAGTGTCTGACACTTATACCATGTAATATTCCAATCACTTATACCATGTAATATCTCTCCTTAACCCTGTTGTGTTATAGATTTGAGCCACTGTCTGGTATAAGTGTCTGATCAATTATATCAGGGACTGAGGAGGGAGAGGAAGATCCAGGTAGTTAACCAAAGACTGTGGCACTGGTGTCATCAGGAAGGCTTTGGCTTCCATGACCACAACCTGCTCTTTGGTGAGAGAGGCAGCGAACTGCTAGGAAGAGATGGCCTCCACCTCTCTCCCCTGGGGAGGAGGCTCTTCTCAGCCAGCCTGGCTGACCTGCTCCACTGGGCTTTAAATTAAGCCCTCCAGGGGACGGGGGACTGCCACCACTGCTGGCCCACTGAGCAACCCTTGCAAAGCCAACAGGCCAAGGCACTTAAGGAAGCCCACCCCTGCCCCAGCCCTGGTATAATCTGTGGGCAAGGCGAGAGCCCTTAAGGGGACACTTGCCTGCCTGTACACAAATGCCAGGAGCTTGGGGAATAAGCAGGAGGAACTCGTCCTCCTGCTTAACACAAATAATTATGATGTCATAGGGATAACAGAGAACTGGTGGGACTCCACCCATGACTGGACCATGGGTATAGATGTACAGGAGAGATTGAGTAGCTAAAAGGGGCGGGGATGTAGATCTCTATGTTAAGGAAAGCTGCGTGTCCCTGCAAGCTGATGTTGGTGACCAGGGTGGATGACTGGAGACACTCTGGGTTAAAATCTGTGGGGAACATGGCACAGGGGACACAACAGTGGGAGTCTACTACAGACCTCCCATCCAAAGTCAAGAGCTTGACCAGGAGTTCACCTGGGAACTGGCTGAGGCTGCATGCTCCAGGACCATGGTTGTCATGGGTGACTTCAACTACCAAGACATCTTGTGGGAGGATCGCTCAGCAAAAGCCGAGTGGTTGCAAAGCTTCCTATCGTGTGTGGATGACCTCTACCTGATTCAAGAAGTTTATGGGCCAACGAGTGGTAAAGTGCTGCTCAACCTGGTACTGGCTACTGGGGATGACCTAATCAGTGACCTAATGATTGATGGAAAGCTGCGTAACAGCAACCACGAGCTGATCACCTTCACCATCCGCCATAAAGCTGGCAAGTCAGCCAGCAACACTGAAGTCCTTGACTTCAGGAAAGCCAACTTTGACAAGCTCAGGAGGCTTGTCAGTGAGGCCCTAAGAGACCATGACCCCAGGTGGAGGGGAGTTCAGGAAGAGTGGTTGCTCCTCAAGGGACTGATCCTCAGTGCACAAGCTAATTCTATTCCATCTTGGAGGAAAGGCAGCAAGAGGGCACAGCAGTCCCCCTGGCTCTCCAGGGATCTAGCAGACCTCCTGAGGCTAAAAAGAAAGTCCTACAAAGGATGGAGGACGGGATTCACTTCCAAGGAGGAATATTCTGCACTGGTCCGGTCCTGCAGGGAGCAAACTAGGAAAGCCAAGGCTGCAACTGAACTCCAACTAGCTTCAAGCATCAAGGACAATAAAAAGTCCTTTTTCAGATATGTGGGGAGCCGGAGAAAAAGCAAGGGCAACATTGGACCACTGCTGAACCAGATGGGACAATTGACAACTGACACCCAAGAAAAAGCCAAACTATTAAATGGGTACTTTGCATCAGTCTTTCATCAGTCCCATGGGACATCCATGCCCACTACAGGACAGGGAGGTCCAGGTGAGGAAGATCCCCTGCCCTCCATTAATGCTGACTTCATGAAGGAACACCTTGAGAGGCTGGATACCTTCAAGTCAGCTGGCCCTGACAATCTTCACCCCAGGGTACTCAAGGAGCTGGCAAGCATGATAGCCCAGCCTCTGGCGCGGATCTTTAAGAACTCCTGGTGCTCTGGTGTAGTGCCCGAAGACTGGAAGAAGGCCAACGTGGTGCCTATCTTCAAGAAAGGGAGGAAAGTGGATCCGGCAAACTATAGGCCTATCAGCCTGACTTCTATCCCAGGGAAGACCTTAGAAAAGTTTATTAAAGAGGCCATCCTTAATGGACTGCCCAACGCCAACATCCTGAGGGATAGTCAGCACGGGTTTGTTGCTGGTCAAGCAAGAGCTACCTATCTCATTTCCCTTAACGACCAGGTGACCTATCACCTGGACAAGGGAGAAGAGATTGATGTCATTTATCTTGACTTCAAAAAAGCCTTCGATCTGGTATCCCATGATCAACTCTTGGCAAAACTAGCCTATTGTGGCCTTGGGTCCACCACGATCCACTGGCTGGGAAATTGGCTCTGTGGTCAGACCCAGACGGTGGTAATTGATGGAAGTCAATCGTCATGGTGCCCTGTGACCAGTGGAGTCCCCCAAGGCTCTGTCCTTGGACCCATATTGTTCAACATCTTCATTAATGATGTGGACATTGGAGTCAGAAGTGGACTGACCCAGTTCACCGATGACACCAACCTTTGGGGCAAAGCATCCACACCTGAAGACAGGAGGGTGATCCAGGCTGATCTGGACAGGCTCAGCAAATGGGCGGACAAGAACCTGATGGTGTTTAACACTGAAAAATGCAAGGTTCTCCACCTTGGGAAGAAAATCCTGCAGCATCCTTATAGGCTCAGCAGTGCTATGCTGGCTAGTACTATGGAAGAAAGAGACTTGGGGGTCATCATTGACCACAAGATGAACATGAGCCTGCAGTGCGATGCTGCAGCTAGTAAAGCAACCAAAATGCTGGCTTGCATCCATAGATGCTTCGCAAACAAATCCCAGGACATCATTCTCCCCTTGTACTTGGCCTTGGTGAGGCCACAGCTGGAGTACTGCGTCCAGTTTTGGGCCCCACAATTCAAAAAGGATGTGGAGAAGCTTGAGAGAGTCCAGAGAAGAGCCACGCGCATGATCAGAGGTCAGGGAAACAGACTTTATGACAACAGGCTGAGATCGATGAGACTCTTTAGCCTGGAAAAGCACAGGCTCAGGGGTGATCTGATGGCCACCTATAAGTTTATAGGGGTGACCACCAGTATCTGGGGGAACATTTGTTCACCAGAGAGCCCCAAGGGATGACGAGGTCGAACGGTTATAAACTACTGCAAGACCGTTTCAGGCTGGACATAAGGAAGAATTTCTTTACTGTTCGAGCCCCCAAGGTCTGGAATAGCCTGCCATTGGGGGTGGTTCAAGCACCTACATTGAACACCTTCAAAAGTAAATTAGATGCTTATCTTGCTGGAATCCTATGACCACAGCTGACTTCCTGCCCCTCAGGCAGGGGTCTGGACTCAATGATCTTCTGAGGTCCCTTCCAGCCCTAATGTCTATGAAATCTATGAACTGATTCCTGGCATATGAGGGTGTCAGCCTGTCCATGCTGATCAACCCGGCCAGGTCAGGCGTGTCACATTAGTGTGTGTGTGTGTGTGTGTGTATGTGTGTTTGATTGATTTGGTGGCTGGAGGAACCCAGCCCCATTGAAACTGAGTCCTGCAAGACAGCTCCATTGGGGGTGAGGACTTGCAGAAGGGAGAGATACAGCTCCATATAGAAACACAAGTAACACAAGCGGCATATTGATAGAATTACAAAGACCCTAAAAATGTACCCCTAATAAATGAGCACAGCCCAAAGTGATGGGCAAGTCTGGTAACAATACTGGGATGCATTAGCTGATGCATTGCAAGCAGGGTTAAGGAAGTGATACTTCCTTCCTAAATGGCACTGGTGAGACCCCAGCTGGCATACTGTGTCCGGCTCTGGGCACTGCACTTCAAAAAATATGTGTAGAATCTTGAAAGGGGTCAGAGAAGGGGCACAAAATGATTAAGGACTTGGAGGACAAACCTTAGGAGGAAGGACTAAGGCATCTGAGACTGCTCAGCCTGGGGAAGAGAAGACTGAGGCAGGTCTTGGTGACTGTCTATAAGTATGTAAGGGATGACTATCAGGAGCTGGGAGAAAAACTGTTCATTAGGGCACCCCAGGGGACGACAAGGAGCAATGGCCATAAACTGTTAGAGGATGGTTTCAGGTTGGATGTAAGGAAGAACTTTGTTATAGTAAGGGTGGCCAGAGTCTGGAATAGACTTCCCAAGGAGGTGGTGCAGTCCCCAACCTTGGAAGTCTTCAAGAGGAGACTGGACAGACAGCTTGCTGGGATCATTTGATTTCAGCAGTATTCCTCCCCAGAACAGGAAGGCTGGACTCGATGATCTTTCAAGGTCCCTTCTGGCCCTTAATGCCTATGATTCTTTGGAACACATCAGAGAAAACCTTGTACATATCCTTGGCTGTCAGACAGGAATGCTGAGATTTTGTTTAAATCACCATTGCTGGCAATGACCTTCATGACGGCTTGAGACGCAGTAGAAAAATGAACAGACATGAGGTGGACTAGCTCATTTTGAAGCACGGGCAGGTCCTGGCCTGTACAGCTACCTGGTACAAATAAAATGTATTTGGCTGTCTTAGAGGCTTTCTTAGCATTCATCCAGGCTCCTCCTCAGGTGGCAGCATGCATGCTGTAGCAGCATGCCTGTGGGTGCTTTAAAAGTCAGCACCAAAACCGTCCCTGCTTCTCTAGCTGGCCCTGGACTGGCTCCTTGACCAAAGCTATGTCAGGGGCTCAGCTTCAGATTTGCTTCCTCTCCCCGCCCCTTTGCTTAAGGACTCCAGGGCTCCTTATGTCTTCTTGAACCCTTTTTTCCTCAGCAAGCCAGCCAAAAGCACAGACTGAGTTTTTTCGTAGAGTCCATGATTTTTTGCAGAGCCTGACCAAAATCACACTGTCCATGAAAAACACATCATCTCAATTTCATTAGGTCCCTAATTATATAACTCATCTTTGATTTGATCAATTGATAAAGCAGCATGTTAGCAAAATATAACATGATTAAATGGTTTATTTTCTCTCTCATAACATTGAAGAATACTCATCTCCCATTTTAGTGGTTCTTTCCTTCTGTTTGAATAAATCAGCTAAACAGAATATTTCTAATTGATGTCTAATTAAAATGTGAAATATACAGAAAGTATTGGTAACTTCAGTTTCTAAAATATTTGAAAGCACACTTTAGCCAATGCATTTAATGATATACATAGAATAGTGCAGCCTCTGCTTATATTTTAAACAGCAAGCAATTTGTCTTTTTTTTTTTTACCCTTTTACGATTGAACGAATTTTCATGAATATGACGGTACAACAAAGAATTCCATTTTTCAGATGCCTGCCTTTTGTAATTTAAATAATACAAGCATCTGAACATAGAGATTTTGCATTGAGGCAAAAGCAGTCTTACCAAAAGAGTTTATTCAATATGTTTCCCACATCATCTATTTTAAAGATATAATTAAGATTACCATGGTCCAAGACTAATTTGCTGTGGTTTCCAAAAAGTGAAGTGGATAGCAACAATAATAGAGGATAAGGATTTGCCAGATATGTTTTTTTCATTGTAATATTAGATTTTTTTAATGAACATTAGTGTTGATCAGAAATGCAGTATGAAGAATAGTAATGTAAAATATGCAGAGAGATGTATTATAAAATATTATATTTGCCTAATATATATTCTCTGGATAAGGTTTTTCTTTTGCTATATGCACATTTTAGCTATATTTTAATCCAGTACTAAAATAGTCATTTAAATATTTCATAATTTAGGTTTTGCTTTAACCTTTTTTCCCTGCAAATTGTTTGAAATTGCATCACATGATTAAATGTGTTGGCCTAGGCACCCCATTCAGGTAATAGATTGTTATTTTGGAGATTGGACCTTAGAAGGGCTGCTTAAGTTTAGTCAATTCAACTTACTATTTGACTTCTAGTTTATGGGAAGGAATTATTTTTTTAATGTATTTTAGTTGTAAGGAATATTATTTCTTACACAACACACTGTTGACTTCTGTAATAGAGCATAAGTGTCTGAAGCAACAGCACAAAGATATTTATGAACTGTGAACCACGTAGAATGCAAAGAGAAGCCAGTTTTATATTAGCTCCCAGTTAGCTGTCCCTCACACTGGGAAATTGTACTTGTGGCTTGAGGTTCTTTGTGTCACACATGGCTGAGCATTCATTAGGAGAGTCCTGGAGGCCTATACACATGCTCCTTGGCAATCTACTTAGAGTGCATCAGAGCAGACTCAATTAATTAACCATTGTTAAATGGCTGCGAGGCGCTTTATCTAAACCTCACTAGATTAAGTGTTCCTGAACATAAGCTGTTCCCAGACCTAAAAGAAGAGGATCTAAGGAATCTGTTAAAACTGGCCATCCAATCTACTTGAATATCTGATCTCAGGCTAATACTGTATAAAGGTATAAATAAAAACTGAGATGCCAAACTTTCATAATTTAGCAGTGGATCAAATAAATTGTGGATTGAATAATTAAATATGTTGTTTCTGTAAATAGTTCATGCCTCTGTGGCAATGATGCTTTCATTAGAATTGAAAGAAAGATGCACTTGGGGGAACATTTTGAGAAATTTAATTTAGATCCTATAATTTTTATGGAGGTAAAAGTGCTTAGATGCCATGAAAGGCCATTAAAACAGTGAGGCCATACAGTGCTAGGAATGTACATGGGGAATAGAGATGATCCCTGCATTTGTGTAGAAGACATGCTCTGCATTCATGATATCAGAAAGGGGAAATTTGTAAAGCGAGCTGCTGGTGACTAGAGGAAGAAATGTCTAGTAATGGTTCTTGACCTTTTTAGACTCAAAGCTTCCCTGGATAGATGTGAGACACCCCTTGTAAAATGCCAGCTCTAAGTTTTCACTTATTTTTGACTAAAGAAAAACAATAGAGCAATTCTTCTCTCAGGCATGGCTGGTGAACTCAGACTGGTGGGGCGGTAGAGTGTCCCACAGGACCAGGGGGACGGGGGGAGGGGGGTGTTGCAGCCAGCCGGGAGTGGGGGAATTTGCAGCCTCCCCACTACCAGCTGGAGTGCCTGGCAGGCTGCAACCTGCCCCCCCACTTATTCCTGGCTAGCTGCAACCCTCTCCGCCCCCCCACTCTTGTGGGATGCTCTATCACTCCACCAGTCTGAGTTCACCAGCCGTGCCTGTCTTCTGGTACAAAGAACTCCGAAAAAACACAACAGGGCACAATTTTTTTTTCACACTACAGATTCCTATTTGAAATCTCTGGGATTATCTTGTGAATAAGGTGTGCGCACCTAACAGTGCTAACATTGCACTACACCCTTGAAAGGATCTCAGGACATCCCAGGGTACTGCAGTACCTTGGCTGAGAATCATTGGTTTAAAAGCTGTGATGAGTGGCTGGGCTTTCATAGCCCAGGACTGTGTTCTGAATGTGCAAGGCATTCATTAGGCTGGGCTATCCCTTGCTAGATTGGGTTAACCCCAGTTGATATAAAGGTAGTTTACTTCTGAGGTGAACTAACGTTAGATTGGGTGCTCCATTTTAAGGCGACCTAAGCCCTATGAACACTTGCACACCAGGGCATTTAGACTGACGCTAAATGTAAACACTTGTATGTACCCTTGTATTTCATATTTTTTTTGGTGCTCCAGCTTCTACAGTCAAGTAAGAGAGTCCTTTATAAGCTAGAAGTATTATGATTATTTAATGCAGAAAGATGAAAAACCCATAAAATGAAGTTGTCATTCCTTTACATAGCAAGATTATTGAGGACCAGTCTCATGATTTTGAATACCTGGGATTTTCAAGGCTGTATCAGACATTGGCTCAGAGTGCTGTCCTGCAGGGCAGAGACAGAAGTGCTGAAAGACCACATCCAAATTGTATAGCACCATAAAGAATTTTACTTCCATGTGCAAGGGATACTCATGCTCAAAGACATGACTCATTCAGAGAAGTGTACAAGACCACCAGGCTTAGAGTCTGCCAGACCTAAGTGTGTTCTGGGACTATTTAATCACATTATTGTGTTATGTCCTACTAATAACATATACTGCTCTTCAAGGTTGTTTAGTGTAACCCCTTTAACTGTACTGTATTTTTACTCACCTCTATTTACCTTATCTCTGCAAGACTGAGAGTAAACAGCTCTGTTTTTGTTGTGGCCTTTACATCTGAGCATTATTGAAACCACCAAATGTTAGATACAGATATATCGTCATGGGTAACCTGCTGACAGCACTTGCCTCTAGGGTTGTGGTGTGGCTGTCACAGTTACTAGCACTAACACATTTCTTGTGCCTCTGATCACCTGAGGTCAAGTTCAGAGTTTTCTGCAACAGGAGAAAGTCTGTAGCAATAGTTGGAAAGATAGGGTAAGGGAAAGCTGAATAGCAGGGAATTAGCTCCCTCTACAATCTGCATCATTTAATACTGTGTGGAAGACAGATGCACTGGCATAGGGACTATTGTAGCCTTTTAAGTGCTGTAATAACTACAGGGTGGGTCTTTGCGTTACCTGAAGCCTGCCTAACACCACTACCTCTTATATGCAGTCCATCTATTCAGTTCTGATGCAAAAAATAGGCTGTAACCCTATGTATAGTTCAGCTTTGGAAGGGGGCCATTAGCACAATCTTTCCTTACAATTATTTGTTTTAAAACTAGAAAAGAAAAATAACCCTTTGCCTCTTTGGGGCTCATTTTATTTTTAAATAAGGATGCTACACTATTTTTCAGTATCACCTTTGGGCTAGATAATAAGTGGGTGTAAATCATATATCTTCACCTAACCCTATAAAATCACATCATTAACTAGAATTTGATCCATTCCTACCAGCTAGTTCTATTATCAGATGGCCTATGGTTTTAATTTAAGATGATGATATTTGAATGTGTTGAGGTAAAGTAGACTGTAACCCTGCAATAATGCTATGATTAAATGCTGAACGAGTGTAACTATCTCTTATAGCTGCTGTGCTCTGAAGTTCTGTAAAGTTTTATATTGGTGCAATGAGTGTTACAGGTTAATTCTCAGTATACACAAACCATTGCACCAATTTAAACTTCATTGCCTCATGTCATTTTGCTTTAAACTACAACAGACACATGAGACCAAGCTGTGCCCTGTCTGCACTATCATTTGCTTTATGTATAGACCCACTGACAGTTATTTGCTGACCTTTGAAGTATGATGTCAAGCTCCTTTAATATTCTTTCATTTAAGATGTTGAGGGATACAATTGAGAGTGCTCAGTCAGTCCTGCGTGTCCTGTGTCATCTGTGGTAATGAGGCTAAGTGGAGTTTGTGACTCTGACTGCAAGAAAGGACAATATCTAGTAAAAAATAGAATGATTGTTCTGGTCTTTTCTTGTTACTGGTGAGTGGATAATTCATCTTAAAAATCACTCAAATGTGTTTACTTTTCACTACTTTCCTGTGGGACTCAGAAATTTGCATGGCCCAATGCATGTTGAGGTAAATTTGTTCATTGATGGGCCTCATATTTGGAAATCGGATATTTTGGTTCCTTGTATAAAGAAAAAAGAAGAAAAACAGGGAGAGAAATTAAAGCGTTCTGTGGAGGAAGTTGCTATGGACAGAAGTAAGACAAATCTAGGGTTAAATTAAAGAAAAGCTAAAAGGGGTCATCCTGTGGCAGGAATGCTACAAGTGGCTTGGGCAACCTCTGTGTGTGGCACACGGCAGATTGGGGAGGAAGCAGACAGCACAGTAGCAGATAGGGCAGGAAGGAGAAAGCAGAGCATCAAAATACTGGGTAGTCAGCAAAATGCAGACCAGAATATCAGCTAGGGGAAAGGGATCAGAATGATATTCAGGGAAGGTGCAGGGCTAATTTGTGGCACACCTGCCCAAAAGTTGGCCGCCGTTGCAGTAAAGCATATCTAATAGTTCAGAGACATGCAATCGGCATTATACCTGAGGCAAGCCCTACTGAAACCTAAACTGCAAGGTATACCATGGCTTTATACCCTTGGGATGCATTCACACAGTCATTTGCAATCGCTGGCAGTCACTGGAATGTTGCACCATATTAAAGATAGTACATGTCAGGAGCAAGATATATTACCTAATATGATTTTGAGGGAATCCTTGCCTGAAAGGGAGCATCTTTGCAACACTTAGATGGCACTTAACATGTACCAAATTGCTTGAACGTGCATTTATACATTTTAATTGCACTTAGTAAGTGTTAAATTGAACGTGACACTAACCTAACATAACATTTTAAGGGTCCAATCCTGACCCCTGTGGCCCTGATAACAAATCATTTAAACATATTTTTAATTATAGACCTATTGGGCTTGTCCAGATGAGCATGGCTATGCAGTATGTGGCACCACAGATATGTCTGCAGAGCTGCATACTGCACAGTCAGGTATTCTCCACCCTGGAAGGGTGCACTGTCCATGCACGCTCTGCTCCATTTTTTTTTTCCACAGGTTTTTTTGACCACTGGATATCCAGGGATCAAAATGTTGAGGAGAATGAATATCTGGGGATCAAAAAAACCAAGAGCAACCCACTCAAAGGCAACATGTGATGCTGAAATGCACCTGGAGCCGCGCTGCAGCTGCCAGCCAGGCTCTGCCCTGCTGTAGCCCTGGGAGGCCCCAGAGATCCCAGGTAAAGCTGCTGGAGCCAGCCCAGTGCTGGCACGGGCACTCCCTGGGGACTAGTAGGTGTGATGCAAGGTGTGCCACTGGTACTTGTCCCTGAAGAACCAAATATTTGTGCTCAGCTGGACACGGCCATTGACTTCAATGGGACTTCTCACAGTCTTAAAGTTAAGCCCAGTCCAATGAGCTTTATGATACTGTATTATGGCCATACTGCTCACCCTCTTCTAAAATAGAGCTCACGGTAGCATTATCATAACCATGAACGCCGTTTTCCCCTGGAGGCTGGGTGGGGGCATGGCGATCACCCACAGGTGGTGGTGTCGGCAGCAGGGGCATGGCGGTGGTGAGCAGGGAGCTCCTGCAGGCAGGGTCAGTGGTGGGGGGGGGGTGTCAAGTGCTGGCCAACAGTTGGCTACCACCCGCAGACGCCTCTGACAGCATTGGCGGCAACCAGCAGTAATCGCGGACCACCCACAAACACTGCCAGCAGTGTCGGCAGCGAGGGGGGGGCATGGCTAGTACCAGTGGTACTTTTTGCAGGGGTGCATTGCCAAGCTCAGGGGGTGCACATGCACCTGCTTGCACCCCCTACACATCACTAATGATCATAACACAGTCTACCTACTAGAATCATCCATGTATAAATTGATCAAGTTCTAGGCATTGCAGATGTCTTCTTTGAGGTGCCAAAAGTAAGATGAGAAGCTTGGATAATATAGCTACAATGACTGTCTACAGGTTTTAGAACCTGCCACCTCCTGGACACAACTTCAAATATAGAACTGGTCAGTAGAGGTCGGAAGTAACTGCTCTTTGTTGGGTTTTTTTGTAGCATAGGTGAAATGAAGACAGATCTGTTGGTTCAGTTCTTAGTTGACAGAAATTCTGGTTCTATCACAAAACTGCAAAGAATCCAAAGACTGAATGGAGCACCAGTACAGAATTATGTGATATAGTCCATCTCAGACTGGGTACAATAGTTATGGATAAGAACTTTGGCCCAGAGCCTCCAAGGTGTTTAGACAGCTAATTCCTATTTGGGCAATGAATGCCAATTGAAGTAAATAGGAATTAGGTTTTTAAATATGCTTAATGATTTGGGCCTTTTTCTGTCACTTCAGCTTATATACAAACTCTACATTTACTTTAAAAGTATATAAGGAACTAACTAAAAAAGATTAATTAATAGTGACATCAGCTGTGAAACAGCAAAGAGACAGATTGCACTGACAAAGAAACAAGAATGGATAATGGATTTAATGGCATGTTTTCTAATGGAAAAAATAACCTACTCCATGAGACTGTCATATCTGAAAAAAATGTGGCTACTGTTTATAGTTCATACATGGCAAAAGGGTGCATACAGTGGCAGTGTATAAATCACTGAAAAAGTAAGCTTAGATCTTTATAGCAGTAATGATATATTTTCCAGAAATAAAAAAAATAGATGTATTTTTCTTCTTTTCTTTGCTTCCACATCACAATGTTTATCATGTGTTTTCAACATGTAGACTACATCAGTGTTTATAATACATATAAATAATATATATATATTAAGAAATAGTAGCATAACTAGGGACAGGTAAGGGGGCACTATCTTTGGGCACTAATTTAGTACTAGTTATGCCTTTGTTAAGAAAAGAGTACAAATCAGGGACTATTAAGTCTAAGTAAATTTGTTTAGAAAGAAAGGAGACCTAAGCAGACAGCCAAAATAGAACCTTTCTCCATGACATGGTTCCTAGAACTGGGTATTTATTTAATAAAAAAAACAAATTCACTAATAATTGGAGCTTAAAGGAGACCATTTAAGTTGAATTTAGTAGATTTAGGTTGAATGTGGCTAGTAGTTTTGGTGAAAGAAAGGGACATTTTTGAAAATGTAAAATAATTTGACATTTTAAAATAAAAATTTACTTTTAATTTCACAATGTATGAAATATAACAGAGTTTTAATCTGAAAAAAAATTATAGAAAAATACAATAACCCTAACATGAAACAAAATATTTCACTGGGGTTTAATTAATCATTTTATATTGACCCAAAATGAAAATTTCTAGCATAATGCCCCAGGACAGTGACCTAAAAACCACAGGGTAGCTAATTAGATCTCTCAAGCCTTCCTATTGTAGATGTTTCACTTTGTATAAATAATTAATTATAAATAAATTTTCACAAATAATTTTTTCTCTCTCATGTGAGTGCCCTAACAATAAGGTTATGGAATCATACTGTCTCTGGCCTGAACAGCTTGCTGGCCTTACTCCAGGAAAGAGGCGCCTCTCCCAGCCTTGAATTAAGCTCCTTACTATTTTGAGGGATGGGGATGAAATCTCTTTCTTCCCTCAGTATTTCTGCTGTTAGTTTCAATGACTTCCCATTGAGCCTGCTGACTTCTATAAATCCCATTTATGGCTGCTTGAATCTCCAAAAAATATATATTTTATGTAGATCCTAGGATTCTATCCCTGGGGAGTACAAGGGGAGAATTAGGCACATTGCAGTGAGCTTCATTATAGTCACAGTAAGTGTTCTGCCTAAGGTACTTCAGAACCTAAGCCCTGACCCAAAGACTGTCTAGATATTTTACATTAAACAGTCACTGGATAAATTACATTAAGAGTCCTTGAAGAATGGGACATTCAGAGTGACACTGAATGCCCTAACCATGAGGGTCTACAGTCATGCTCTCTTGCTTGAACTCTCTGCCCCAGTAAATCATTATTATGTCTTGTAAAGTGAAATGACATTCTGTCACTGGTAGGTATTATAGGGCTTGAGTCCTCTCTAATCTGGCGTCCCACCTCCTTGTGACATCAGGGTGAGATCTTAAGAATAGCATTACCCACATGTCCTGTTAGTTGTTCCTTCTTTCCTGCCACGTCTTGGTGTTCTTCCTTGGAGACTTTGTGGAGCTCCAACCTCCTCTTTACCCCACCCTTACCACATCTAGGGCTAGAACAGGTGTTTCTGTCTTGGAGCTCACTCTGCCTTGGTGATATCTTTTCACCTGCACTGCCCACTGTACGAGGGAGAACTGCTCCCTGGCTGTCAGCTCATCCTCCGCTATTTTTTGGCTCAAGCTAATGTCCCCATGACTAAACTCATCATGGCTTTGTGTTAATAAAGTTCTTCAAAACCAGCCCAAATGAGGGTCATGGGGGCAATGCCAGTGGCACCACACACAAAAGATGAGCTGCACCGTGTGCCAGGAGCTCCCTCATTTCTGGGCTGCCACCACCACCACCACACTCCACTCCCAGCAGCAGGTCGCAGAAAAAAAAAGGTTGGTAACCACTGCTGTAAACAATAATTTAGGAAAACTAACTTAAAGCTTGACTGACCAGCCTCCATTGATATACTCTTGTGTCTAACAAGTTCTCACTGCAAACTGAATTATGGGACTTTTCAGCATCCTGCTATGCCCCTCAGTCCCAATAGGGCCCATCCCTTTGGTTGCTGCTTCTGGCCTTGATGCTGTCTAGAGCTTCATGCCCCACCTTGACTCTAAGGCCTGAGCCCTCCAGAGGGACTGCTCCCACTCTGATGGCTCTCCTTCTGGCTCTGACCAGCTGCAGGGACATATGGGGCTTCCCTGTCAGGCCTCATGTCATCTCCCAGCTCCTGTCCCAACTCTTCCCCAATGGGTACTTCTGGGCTCCAGCACTGCCCATCCTGGTTGAGCTCCAGGGTCTTCCCCAGCCCTCCACTGGGTTCTTCCATGGGCTTATCCCAGTCCCTCTTCACTGGGGTGCACAACTGGCTCTGTTCCCCAAGTGAGCCACATGCAGCTTCCCGGACCCACCCTTCCACAGCGGATCTTCCCTTAGTCGGCAGCAACTCCTCTGGCTGCTCCCCAGCTTGCTGCCCTCACCCAGCTCAGCCTGGGTAATCCAGCAGCTCTGCCCTTCTGGTGAACTGCTCTGAACTGCTCTTCCTCAGCTCCCTCCTCCCTATGGCATTTTCTCACTGCTTCTTGAACTTTCCTCCCTCAACACTCCCCGTGTCTCTCCCCTTCCAGCCTGCTCCTCACCCCGGCTCCATCCCCTTCCCTCACCGATCCTCAGGCTCAGGATGCTGCAGAATTGCCATGCCAGAGCCCCTCATTCTGGTGTTGCTCTGCTTGCCATGCAGGAAGGGGAAAGTGGGGAATATCCCTGCTGGCTGTCTCTTCCCCATTCACACATTTCCAGAAAGGTGAATTTCTCTCTGCATTCCAATAGCCTATGTTCAGGTTACAGCTTACTCCTGGGCAGTGTGGTAAGAGGAGGAAAATGAAATTACATTTCCCTCATTCCAAGCGAGTGTTCTAATCAGTGAAGTATTGGATAATGGAGGGGTATATGCACTGCCTCTTCCTCTAGCTGTGATTTGAACAGAAGTGGATCAGCTCTCACTGTCTTTCATACTGTGAAAAATTCTCTAGTTGGGCATTAGATATGCTCAAAGAATGTCTACTGAGATGTTCCCCTTATGGAACTTGAAGAGGCAATATCTAATTTGAGGATCTTTATGAGGCTCAGGTACAAGACAAGCACCAAAGGGCTCAGCCCTATCAAGATGGGTACAATTCTGGGCATATGGAAATGGAAAATGTTAGGTATCTAGGGCATTTAATGGCAAGAATTGAGCACCTACAGATGTCAGATAATTACTGGGTTAGCTGGCAACTAAACAGAGGTTTTGATGACCAGTTTTGGACACAGGTGTATAATGTTCACCTCAGGCATCTAAATGCCTTTGTGAATGTAGCCCTTCATACCGCAATGGATTAGCTACAATTGCTGTCAGCATAGCATGTCAATTGATTCACTTGGTTATGTCCGTTGGTTCACTTTGCTGTATGCATGGAGGGAAAGTAATAATGTATAATAATTAATAATAAAGTAGATAAAGAATTCATAATATAAAAATAATATTTATATAAAGGACAAAAGGTGAAATCCCAGAAATGTTAGCGTTGACTTCAGTGGAGCCAGGATTTCACAGTATGTTCTCAGACCTGTCTAATTGCAAGTCCAATTTTAAACTCTGGAGGCTGCATGCCATGCAAGATAGGTCCCAGCTTGCTTTAAACATTCCATTTTTACCTGTGTTGTCACTTGGAAAGTTTTGTTTTAAAATGTTTGCCAAGACCTTTAGAATTATGTTAACATGAACAATTTCCTTTCCATGTTCCCAGTAGCATTATATTGAAGTAACAATATAGCTTAGAAATGGCACAGGAACAAAGAGTAAATATTTGGGCCAGATCCTTTGGTTGAGGAAGTTGAGGAGAATGGAGTGCAGGCTGGAATGGGAGGAAATACAAAGGCATAGAAACACCAATTTATGTGCCTTTGGTGATCCCGGGGCTGCTGTGTGCAGGGCCAGCCCTCAGGCATAGGTTACAGCAACCTTCAGGCAGTCCAGCTGAATAGACAGATCCCTCTGCAAATGCAAAATTACTCCCAGCAGAATTCTATTGACTGCTTTGTCCAATCTGGTTTTAAATGATTTGTGTATTAATTGAGCTTGTACCACTTACCAGCAAAAATGTAATTTTGACCTCTCTGTCAGGGAATACAGCCCTATCTAGTCTCCAGCATGTTTGTTATAGGTACTGACCACTATACTACCAAGAAACTAGTGGCCCCAAAATGAATTCAGCTGATTGAAATTTCTGCTCTAAAGTGATCAGGTAAATATAGCACAGTAGTTGAGCTTTTCAAGTAATAGAACTAAGAAATGCTGCAGGGCACCAATGCAAATAAAGGAGAAATTGGGACCTAGCACAATCTATTCTGGAAACAATGCTCCCTAGTGAGTTTCTTGCTCATGCTAGTAATAGAAAAGTAACAGGAAAAAAAAAATATATATATATACAGTCTCCGTCTCAATGATTTACTAAAACCAAGAATGCCTTAAAATGAGGTGACAAAGTAATAGCTAAGCGATTTAAAGGACACTGCCATGATTTTTTGGGGGGAGAAGGAAAAATTGGTTTACCAAATAGTCTTTCTTTTCCAAGGCCCACATTAAAATTCTTATCTAACATAGCTGTCCTTTTCCCCCTTGATCATTTGCTGTAGAAGAAAAAATGATTATTCAAATACATTCTGTATTTAAGTCAAGTTCACTTTCCTTTTAAAAAAATATTTATTTGTGGTAGGGGTAGGACCAGCCGTACAAGGGATTAGGGTAATTTTCCCCTCCCTGTCCTGATTTCTGCTCCATAGAGAATGGGTTTCAGCTAATGATTCAATTAAGGTGATGTTATATGACATAATTAAACCAGAGGTGATGTTTTCCATAAGAAGGAACCACACTTGCCACACATGCAGACATTCACTTTGCTGCTAATTTGCAACTCAGTGGGGTTTTTTGATACTGGGAGATCCTGGCATCAAAAAAACCCATGCCAGAAAAAAAATGGGGTGGCGTACATGACTGCAGCATGCACCCCCTGAAACTGAAGTCTGGTCAGCCAGAGCCACACTCTGGCTGCTGGCCAGACTTTGCACTCCCAGATCACCATTGATGGAGCCCTAGAAGGCCCCCAGGACCCCAGATAAGGATGCTGGGGCCAGCCCAGGTGCTGGCCCCAGCCTCCCTTACCCCACCCAGGGCAACTTGTTGTGCATCATAGTGCTCATGCAGGCATGTTCCCCAGGGACAATTAGCAACAACACAAATATGGGGAATAAATATATTCCACTGCTACTTCTCCCCAGGAAACATATGTTCCAATTCCTGGAGATGCTCCAAAAGGGTTTGGGAGGAGACCACATCCTGGGAAATACCTGAGGAAACTCTTTTCATGTGGCCTAGGATCTGAAATAGAATTAGCAGAGCACATAATTTTTTTTCTCTTTCTGCCCTAAAAGAAAGCTAGTGCTTGAAGCCATGATCCAAAGGTAATTATTAGGGCTGTGCAAAGCTTCGGTCCCTGATTCAATTAAGTGGAGATTTGGCTCAATTCAGTGGCTGAATCTCCAAATCCAAATTGAATCAGGAGATCCTTTAATCCTTCTGAATTGAATTGGAGCCCTCTGAATCGATTCGGACAGATTTGGAAAGATTCAATGATATGGACATAGACACAGCTTTAAATGTTTTTTCTACATACCTCAAGGTATCAGGGAACTCATGAATGCTACAATGCTGGGGTGCATAGAGCATCCCACAGGAGTGTGGGGGCTCCCTAGAGTGCTTGGCAGCAGACCCAGAAGTTGACCAGAAGTAATTCTGATCCACTTCTGGGTCTGTTGGGGAGTGCACAGGGGGCACCCCCACGCCCTCCTGGCTCAGCGACTGGTGTCTCCTGGGTCTGGGGGGCACCCAGGGTCCCCCCACAGCTGATTGCTGAGCCAGGGTGGGGCCCCAGTGTGCTCTCTGGTGGACCCAGAAGCGGACCAGAAGTACGTTCAAACCACTTCTGGATTCACCACGGAGCTCCATCAACCCCAGCATCGCAGCATTCACAAGTCACGCCTGATACCTGGAGGTATGTAGAAAAAAACACTTAAAGCTGTGTCAATGGCTGAATCACTGATTCTCTGAATCAGCATCAAATCTTCAGATTTGGATTCAGTTGAATCAAACTGGGGGCAGTGATCCAAATCAACAAATAGAATTACTGTCCCTGATTCAGGCCAAATCCGAATCAAATTGGGTCTGTTTTGCACACCCCTAGTAATTTGGGAGGGTGGAGAAAGGATCAACTGGAATTATTTCAAAACTTATAAATGGCAAGTAGGAAGGTTTGGAGGTACATGTACTCCCGGAAACCATGAGTTGAGGTTGAAGAGTAGAAAATACTTCACTGAATTTTTCAGTTTCTCCCAAAAGTGGATTGTACATATTACATGAACTACACCAAAGATGGCAGACTGAAACCTCTGGTTGTAGAAAACAGGGAATTGAAGCACAGAAATAGAGTGCTAAGTACCATGGTGATTCTTATACTTCTTAATAAGAATTTACAGGAGAAAGAAATTATTCATGTGCCAGATTCTGCCTCCATGATCTGTGCACTGAGGGAGCCCCCAGAAAATGGATCACCCAAACACCTTCTATGACACCTTTACAAAGAGATGTCCCACTTGTAACTTACTGTAGTACTTTTTCCTGCCACTTTTCTATTATTAGCATGAAGAAAAAACACACTAGAAACACACAGAATTGTTTGCATTAGATCCTATGAACACTGTGGCCTGATCAGTGTATTTTCCCCATCTTTTGGTGATTAAGAGAAAGAACAGCCACAAAGCTGCCTCATCTTCATATTTTTTCTACTTAAAGTTTGTCCACTATCACCTTTGGCACTGGTTTGCTAAAGACAAGAAGAGGAATGGCATGTGGACGTCTTAAGAATCTACTTGCTTTGTGCTGCAGCCTGTTAAAGGACTGAGAGTTTTATAAAAGAACATACGTGAGTTACGAATGGAAGTACTGAGATATGCAGAAGATGCTTTTGTGAAACCTGCATGGATTAAGAGAATTGTTCATAGGAAGCATCCACTGAAGGAATGGCAAAAGAACAGTAGTAATGATAAAGCAACAAGTAAAGAATGATTGCCTGAAGAGGTCTGATCCCCAAGAGAGCCACAATGTTATCTGCAAAAGCCAAGAAAAAGGTGATTATATTATTAGGACAATGAATCCTGATATATTATTATGAAACAACAGCAAAAGATAGAAATCCTATTTGAGTAATATAGTTCTATATATTATGTGGCTTATTCTTTTTTAATGCCCTTAACCCTTTAATAGGAGATAAGGTCATGAAGAGACAGTATTCATCTGGCCCTTGGATTTTTGTCAGTTTAAATTTGTTATGGGGTAGAAGAACGTTATTATTACTGTTAACAAACGAGAAGTTGTATCAGATATGAGTTTCTGTTTGCATGACCAATTTGGTGCTTGGAAGAACTCAGAATCTACAAGAAGGGAAACTTCTAAAAGTACGAGAATGGTGACAAGCCTGTGAACTGATGTTATCAACTGATACATGACAGTTTAGCAGACCACCAGTCAAATATATGGATCATACTGTGCTCCAAGGAGAGGTATATATGGATATCAATAAAAGGAGGTACTTACTACATGGCAGTGGCATTGCAGTTATCTCTGAATATGCCTACGGTTTAAGGGTCACAGCTCTGCAAAATTTTGCTATTACTGTGAAAATAATTGAGTATCAATCCAATGTGGGAAAAAGGAAGCTTCATAATAAAATTGTTTAAAAATGCACAAAACCCTGTGGGGAAACAATATGAGCCCTCAGAGACTTCTGAGAATGGCGGGGTAAGTGATTAATAAGGACTTTCAGCATGTTAATTATCTAATTAATGCATAGTTTCAGTTTTTGCTGCTGTAAGCAAGTCTAATTCTACATACTGATGCTAGTTTGGCAGTTGTACAAAGAAGCTGAAGGCAAACTGATACATGTAGGCTTTGTTATTTGATGACTCTGGCAAAGAGACTTCTATGAGTTTGACAATGCTCAAGTGACATGCTTGGTGCTTAACTTTAAGGTATAAACAGAGAACAGATTACCAATTTAACCAAGTGTCCAGCTGGATGCTACTGAGAAAAAGGTGTAGTTGCTTTGACTTCAGCATGTAACTCTACCAGGCAGAAGCAATCTTTAGGCAGAACACCTGTTTTTAAATCAGACTTGTTTGAATATTCTGGGTGCTCTACATCCAGAACAAAAAGAAGCTTCAGGCTGTAATTCCTGAAGACAGAGTAAGAGGATTTCAGTATGAGTCATCTAAATTTAGTGTCTCAGAACAGTCTTCAAAGACATGGCTAAACCTTAGGCCTGCCATTTGTAAATATTCAGTTAACTTTAATAAACTGTATTTTGTTGGATCAGCCTCTCTTGTCTAGGGACAGAGAAGCCCTAGATAATGATACCTATGACACTGGGCACATCTACACATTCATTTGATCCAGGTTCAGTTTACTTGGGTGTAAACTTCTTCAGATTAGGTGCTCTTGGGCAGGCATTTACACATGCAGGGACAAGGGAGCAGGTGTTACACGCAGGCATATGTAAATCACCCAAAATAGTCTACTCTATCTAAGATCTAGATCAGGTTAACCTTATCTAAGAAAGGATTAACCCAATTTCCTGAATGCCTGCATGTATGTGCAGTGCAGCCCTATGGATGGAAAAAGCCCAGATGCTCGCCCCAGCCCCAGGACTATTCCCACCCCCATTGTCAGGATTGACTGGGACATAAGTGGTCACTCAGCAAATTACTGTAAATAGGCTGGGTTAACACCAGGTATCAGTCAAGGTCCAGGACTTCAGGCCAAGGGTTGAGACAGTATCATGGTCAGATAGGAAGGTAGATCAGAGCTGGCAGGTCTAAACAGAACAGGGATAGGGATTGTGTTGAGTCTAGGATCAGACAGGACCAAAAAGAGAAAGGCAGAGGTCCAACAAATATGTGCACAAGCAACACTGGGGACATTGGGGACAAGCCCCACAGGAAGTAGGAGGGGTTTTATACACCTCCTATCAGGGGCTTGCAGTGCCTATAAATTCTCCCAGTCTCCTGACTCCTCATTAATATCTTTATGAGCGGAACAAACTTGGTCGGGTCTGGTGTCTGACCAACTGTGTGGTGGCACTGAGGATCCAGCCTCTGCCTGCTAGCCCAGCCACCCCAGATTCAAAACTCCATGGTTCTAACACCCCTGACCCTGAATGGGTTATGTTTAGTTTCTCAACCCTCTACCCTGACCAGACAACACCCTCCCCTCCCAATCCATGGACCCCCCCCCATCCTGTAGACTTGCCATCCCCTCCCCCAATCCCAACTCCTCCCATAGACCCACTAGACTCCCTGATCCCACCAACCCATTCCCCACCATGAGTTACTTACATCAGTTTCCATGTGTGGCTCCCAGGAACAGCAAACAGCTGCATGTGCTGCATCAGGTCTATGTTTAGATAGCTTGAAGTAAGCAACATGGACTTAGACTGGGTGTGATGAACAACTGTATTCATATGTAGGTAATTTTCTTAACTGAAACACTGATAATGATTAAACATTAAATACATATAAAGATTTTGACAATTAATTTTTTCAATACCCCTAAGGAGTAAGTACTTGTTACTGTAAGTACTATAATATAATATAGATATATTATATAGATAGAATATAATATAGCTATTGCTATACTATCTATTTTATGGACTGAGAAACTGAGGCAGCTTCTAATGGCAAAGTTTGGTCCAATATTCATATTTTTACATCTTAATAAGACATCATGTTCATAGGGTGACCAGGCATCTAGTTTTTACATGGACAATCCCATTTGAAATGCCTCTCCTGGGTGTCCTGTTGGTTTAATTAAATTTTGTCTTATTTTCAATGGGACACTCAGGATGCATTTTTAAACCAGGACTGTCTCAATTAAAATAAATTTCTTTCAACTGTCACCCTTCACCCTGTCGTGGTCCATACCCCTCCCTCATTCCACTCTGATGCGCTCACCTGAGAGCAGAGCTCAGAGACAGCGAGTGTGTAAAGGAACGTCCTGTTCTGACTGCAAATATGGTGACTCTTCATGTTCAACGTCTTGACAAGTCATGCCGATTATATGTTATCCATAATTTTTGCTTTTATTACAATTAAACTAGTCTGAGATTACATTTTTAAAAGAGCAGAAGACACTCTAAATGCAGGATGACAATGTTTCAGTATTTCTTCACTATTCAGTACTGAGAATTGTAACTATGGATGATGATCATCTCATGCTTTTAGAAGCTGCCTCTAGTAATGGAATTGTTCCGAAAGCACTTAATGTGGGCAAGATCATAAAACCCAGGATGTAAGCCATAGGGAATCTCTGGAGGCTTATTTAAAACCCTATCTCCACCTCCCTAATAAGAAATCTTACACTGCAGGAAGGCTATATCAAGCTCCCTTTGGAGCTCATCAGTGGTACTTCTAGACTAGCTTAGTAGGGTTTTATATTCAAGTGAGAAATCTGGGAACTAAGCACACTTCACTACAACAGGGCTCACAAATTTGGGGAGCAAAGAGCAAAAATTGTGTGTGAAAAGTCAAGCCCCTTGCATGGGTTTCTCACCAGCAAACTTGCCTGGCGCTTGTGTGTACACTCTTTATTTATGAAAAAGACAACTGCATTAGGGAAGTGGATAGTTTTAGGAATTATAATGAAAAGTAGAATCTTTTGTTCCTAGTCAATGGTTTGAACCTGGGTCAAACTGTTTGTGTTCAAACTTAATAAGGTGCAATGAGTTATTCATGGTCTCATTCCATTTTTTTCTATCTAGGTACTTAGAGCTCAGTGCCTATTTTAGATGTTCACATCTCAAAGACATTGTTACAATTGCCTTTAATTGGCATTCTTGCTGACAGGATCAGGTAAGGATGAGGATTAAATTGATGCAGTCACCTCACAAATAAAGATAGACTCACAAACTGAGGCACATCAGTAAGGCCATTGTGTGAGGAAAACTTTTGTGATCTGCTTCTATGCATCACAAAGGATTCAAAATGTTCTCTGGTACCTTTCATGAACATTATGATTGCTGATCTTTCTTCTTTTTTAAATATGAAAAAAAAATGAAGAAATAGTATTTTTGCTCTCATAATGTCAGTTTTGGAGAACTTGAAGAGTAGTTTGTAAAAATACACAAACATAATGCCTATTCAATGGAGTTAGTAATTTTCCCATTTTGGGGTTCTTTATGTAAAATATGATTATCATTTTATTGATGAATGACCCAAACAACAGAAGAGAGTAAACTACGATATTTTATAAAATATGAATATTGATCTTAAACAAATGCAAGCTTTTTAGACAAAAAGACTTTGATCTGTATTCAGTGTACCAAAAACTAACTTTGCTGACTTTGATCATACAAGGTACAGAATAAGATCTTGTCAAAGATGAATTACAATGGAAAGAGGTGAAAAATGAATGAAGTGACATAATATGGGCTGAGCTTTGTTGTCACTGCTGCACTGCACTGGAAATGAGCACTTCTTCCTAATGTGATGGAACAGTTCAACAATTTTGAAGCACAAGGACTACTTGAGGGAAAATTCGATAAGTAAGTTAAGAATACCAAACAGTAATCAGGCCTCTGGGAAGAAGCAGTATTGAAACACAACTTTTTTGACAGTTTTGAGTGTAGCTCTGGTGGTCTGTTTCCAAATCTGTCAAAAAGATGATAACTGGTCTTAGGAGGCTAGTTTGATTCTTAAGCCAAATAATCTGGCTGCCTCTTCGGTATTAGTGCCTTTAGCAATTTACAAAAATCTGCCTCTTGAAACACAAGATGTGGGTAAAGAATAAAAATGACTGTGGTGAATGTGGAACAACTACTTTTAATGCCATTTTATCAAACTCTCATTGAAATCAAGGAAATTGTATAATTAAGGCACCTGAGCTGAAATCAACAAAACTAGACTAATACCTTCCCATAACAGTTGACCAGCATCTCAGTGATGCATAAACTAACTATTCCTATTCCTATCAATACATGCTCATTCCTTTCTTTCTGATACACAGGCACCCTATTACAAGCTTCCCAAATTAAAAAAGAAAAAAAAAATGTAAATAAATTGATGTATATTCCATCTTCTGTCATACATTTGAAGTTCATTGAAGAGGAGCTTTGATAAGAATGATTTAATAGGATTTCCTTCCCTAAGATAGACTGAAACAAACTATTAAGACGTCTACCATGGTAAATATAATCAAATGAGCCGCTGAAATGCCCACAGTAGTGAAAAAAGCCAAACAAAAAAACAAAATGAGAAAAGAAAAGAAAACAAAACCTCCAATGGTTTAAGCCGGGGTGGGCAATTATTTGGTCCAGGTGGTCACAAAGGGAGTTTTGATGAGTTGTTGTAGGCCAGATCTCGTTCCACACCCCCACCCCGCACATACACAACTCACCTAAACTCCCTATGTGGGATGGGGCTGCAGCTGGGTGGCTGGGGAGTGGTGTTTAGGAACAGGATGGGAAAACCCCTTGCTGCATCTCCCTGCCCAGTTGGGAAGGGCATGTGTATGTGTGTGTGTGTGGTGGCACTGCCTGAGTACTAGGTCCCAGGAACCAGCCAGGGGTGAAGGGAGGGAAGAGGGTGCATGCAGCAGAACTTGCCAAGTTGTGCAGTCTGCATCACTCCACATGGGGCTAAGCCCCACAGGCCCATGCCCAGGGCAGCCCATCTCATGTACCCATTGACCCCACCCTGGCCAGTGTGTGCAGCATACTGGCTGGGCTGCTCCTGGTGCAGCAGCTCCCTCACCTCCAGAGACAGCTCCCCCTGCTCCTGCCCCAGTGTGTGGAGCTCTGGCTCCAACTTCTGGCCACCTTCCACCTGCAGAGGCAGGAGTAGGAGGAGGAGCCACCACCGGAGGTGAGAAGACGTGAGCAGCACCCACCCATGGAGCTGTAGCTGGACCAGAGCAGCCCTGCCAGAAGTTGTGTGTACTGGCCGGGGCCAGGGCCAGGAGGCAAAGGCAGGAGCGTAGCACAGGCTGCCTTAGGCTGGGTTCAGCCCTATGCGGACTGCTGCGGGGGTGGCCACAGGTCATATTCAGACAATTGGTAGGTGCCCCCCACAGGCAGGATCCAATCACCAGGCAGGATCTGGCCCACGGGCCATATTTTGCCCACCTGTGGCCTAAGTTATTTCATTCTTTCAGTAAAATCCATGGAAGATCCTTTGGGTGAATGGGTTTCCTTTCAAAGTCTCCTCCCAGTTCTTCTATTCAGAGGTTTGTGCTTGTTCCACTTTTCTACAAAATTCAGGTCCCAAACCCTGTGAGTATTCTGGACTCCATGTGAGGTTTGTGTTATCTGCAGCACCCTTGCAACTGGCCCTGCTATATGGGAGTATAATTCCAATGAAGTCATGTTGCCTGAAGGAACTCTCAAGCAAGAGGTCTCAGTGAAGGGTGTGAGGTGGAAAGGGCACTGAATGAAAAGTAAGAGTCTGGTGTGGTAGAAGGGGAACAAAAAGAAATTCAGCCCGGGATTACTATGTTCTAATTAGATTTGTGATTTGAGTCCTGCTGGATCCTTAGCAGTTGGATTTCCAGGTAGAAGTGACAATCGATGATCTCCTTTCATCTTCACTTTGCAATAAGGTTGTACTCTTTACTTTTAGATATCCATTTCCTTACACTGGACCTCACTCAGTAAGGACTGATGTAATGTGCTCCATGTAGGATGCTCTGAAGACTAAAGAGAGCTTGCACAGAATACAACTGCCAGCTATTGTGCAGCCTTTCTTACATGGAACATATTATATCTGTTATCATTAGAACTCACTAGGTTCCTGTTCATTTTCAAAAATAATTTTAAAGCACTGGCATTTAAAATGTAGTTAATGTTGTTACATGCAACAATTTTGTATGATAATCACACTATCATAATTCTTATATGATTTATAGCTCTCAAGCACTTTAGGTCAAAAGAACAAGAAATGATACAGTAGCCATGTCTTAATAATACACGCTTCTTTTCAAGCATAAAGAAATTTAGGATTTCTCACAGAACAACCACCGTAACTCTGATTTGATTATTGTTGTTGAGCTTTTCTGCAATATTGTTTATCTTGATATTGGTATTTAAAAATATTTCTTTTAAAGGATGCTATTCAATTTATATATGTTTATTTAATGTATAAGGCAGGGTAGAGATGTATCTTATAAACTAAATCAGAGGTGCATAAACTTTTATGAGCCAAAGTTCATATCATCAGATGCTATAAAAGGCACCTAGACCTCATGACATGTACTTTCATAATTTACAAGTAATAAATGAAATAATAAATTTATAGGTGGGTGTGAGTAGATGCTGATAGGAGAAAGAAAGAGTGAGAACAAGGATGCTGCTCACTGTGAAGTAACAGGATGTGGGCCTTTACCCTGGATCGGCTTCAACCATCTGGGTCTTTTTACACTGAATAAAAGTGAAAGCTAAGCTTTAATATTACAGATCAATGTTTCTCACTACTCAAAAATCTCTTGACTAACCATAACCCAGGGGTGGACAAAATGCAGCCTGCGGGCTAAATGCGGCCCTCCAGGCCATTCTATCTGGCTCACCAGGCCATTCTATCTGGCCCGTGGGGCCCCTAAAAAATTTAGAAAATTAATATTTATCTGCCCCTGGCTGCCCATCATGCGGCCCTTGATAGCTTGCCAAAACTCAGTAAGCAGCCCTCCGCCCAAAATAATTGCCCACCCCTGCCATAACCTCATCTTTTCCCCTGAACTTGTGGTTAATCAATAGGTTCTACAAATAGACCTTGAAAGTCAACAGAAGAGGGACTTTTTGATCCCTGGTAGGATGAGAATTCCAAATTCAAGAGGCCCTTAGGCTTTAGGATTTTTGAAACCACTTGAGTAGCTTTACTGTAAGTTATTTTTTGAGTCCCGTGGAAATTCCATTGAAAGGGAGCAAAATAAAATTCAGCAGGAGCTCAAAATTGAGCATGCACATAAATATTTTCCTGAATGGAGGGCAGAAAATATCCCTACCGGCTGGTGTTTTGTTATGTATCAAAGGCTGGATCCAGTCCAGCTGAAATCAATACCAGCTTTTCCTTCATTTCAATCAAGCCCCAAGAAACTTGTAGTTTAGGAAATTCTTGTTGATTTTAACTGCAACAGTAAATGGGTAAGAGGAAATGTTAAGGAGCAAAACACATCTTCTATAATCAAGATGGGATCAGAGGAGGGGCAAATTGAGGCACTGTGGGTTAGAATACAAGGGGGTTGGGGGGGAAGGGACTTGGTAGTGGGGGTCTACTACAGACCGCCACACCAGGAGGATGAGCTAGATCTGGAATTCTCAAGGCAGCTTTCAGAGGCTGTACAATCAAGGGACATGGTTGTCATGGGTGTCCTAAACTATGCTGACATCTGTGGGGAGGAGCAGTCAGCCAGATCTAACTGCTCATGTAGGTTCTTAACTGTATACAGGACCTCCACCTAATTCAGAAGGTATACGGTCCCACTAGGGAAAACACCTTGCTGGACATGGTGCTAGCTACAGGGGATGACCTGGTGGGGGGTCTGCAGGTACAAGGCAAGCTAGGGAATAATGACCATCAATTGATTGAATTCACTATCTCGCATAGAATGGGAAAACTAATCAGCAGGGCAGGAGTGCTAGACATCAGAAAGGCTAACTTCAATGTGCTCAGGAGATTAGTTAGTAAGGCATTGAAGATCAAGAGCATTGGTGAGATGGGAGTCCAGGAAGGGTGGTCATTCCTCCATGGGAGCAATCCTTCAGGCTCAGAAGGAGACAATCCCATTGTGCACAAAAGCAGGCAAAGGGGCCAAGAAACTCTCTTGGCTGAACAGGGATATCCAGAAAAGCCTAGGGGCAAAGAAAGAGACATACAGGCTGTGGAAGCAGGGGGTAGATACCAAGGAGGAGTATACCTGCTTGCAGAAAGTCAGTTAGAAAGGCCAAAGCAGCAATGGAACTCAGGCTGGTGACAAAAATTAAAGACAACAAAAAGTCCTTCTTCAGGTATATAGGGAGCAAAAGGAAGGCACAGGGTAACATAGGACCTCTACAGGTTGGGGCAATTGGTGACAGATAGAAGGGACAAGGCTGAACTCTTCAATGAGTTTTTTGCCTCTGTATTCCTGAACACGGATCAAGACAAATCTCCCAGTTGCATTATAGATAGGCACAGGAGAAACACCAGTTTACCAATGGTCATCACTGACCTAGTAAAGGGACACTTGAAGGGGCTGAATGTGTTTAAGTCAGCAGGCTCGAATGATCTTCATCCAAGGGTGCTGAAGGAATTGGCCAGTGTCATAGCAGAGCCCTGGCATGGCTGTTTGAGCAGTGTTGGTGCTCAGGTCAAGGTCCAGAGGACTGGAAAAGGGCCAATGTAGTCCCTATTTTCAAGAAGGGAGGAAGGAGGAGCCACATAATTTTAGGCCAGTTAGTCTCACCTCTATCCTTGGGAAAACCTTTAAAAAAACTATCAAGGATCACATTTGTGGGAGCCCAGCAGGAAAAATAATGCTGAAGGGCAACCACCATGGGTTCATAGCAGGTAGATCCTGCCTGACTAACCTTGTTTCTTTTTAAGACCAGGTCACAAAACGTTTAGATGCAGGAGTCAAGGTAGATGTTATCTACTTGGATTTTAAGAAGGCCTTCGATGCAGTTTCATAGTTGTTTCATAGTTTCATAGTTGGTAGGGTGAGAATGGACCTGAGCAGATCATCAAATCTGACCCCCTGCCATGGGCAGGAAAGAATGCTGGAGTCAAATGACCCTGGCTAGGTGATTATCTAGCGGTATCTCATCCTATTCTCATAAACAAACTGAGCGGCTATGACATAGATGATTACATGGTCAGGTGGGTGGCAAATTGGCTTAAGGGTTGCACCCAGAGAGTGATGGTGGATGGGTCAGTACCGACCTGGAAAGATCTGGGCAGTGGGGGTCCCCCAAGGCTCAGTCCTTGGACCTGTGCTATTCAAAGTCTTCATCAGTGACTTGGATGAGGGTGTAGAGAGCACTCTGTCCAAATTTGCAGATTACACAAAATTATGGGGTACAGTAAACACACTAGTGGGAAGGGATCGAATCCAGGCAGACCTGGACAGGTTGGAAAAGTGGGCAGAGAAGAATAGGATGCAGTTCAACAAAGACAAGTACAAAGTGCTGCATCTAGGGAGAAGGAATCATCAATACACTTAGGCTAGGGGATGACCTTTTCAGCAGCACAGTGGCAGAAAGGGATCTCGGAGTCATAGTTGACTCCAAGATGAATATGGCCATCAGTGTGATGAAGTAATCAATAAAGCTAACCGCCATGCATTAGCAGGTGCATTGCAAACAGGTCCAGGGATGTGATACTTCCCCTCAATGCGGCATTGATACTGGAGTACTGGAATACTGGAGTACTGTGTCCAGTTCTGGGCACTGCACTTCAAGAGGGATGTGGATAACCTTGAGAGGGTCCAGAGGAGAGCCACTTGTATGGCTAGGGGCCTGAAGATAAGGCCCTACAAGAAGAGACTGAGGTACCTGGATCTCTTCAGCATCCAGAATAGAAGGCTGAGAAGGGATCTTGTGGCCATTTATAAATTCATTTGGCGGGGGGGGGTCAGCAAGAAATAGGAGATGCTCTCTTTATCAGGGCACCCCTTGGAATAACCAGGAACAACAACCACAAACTGACAGAGAACAGATTTAGGTTGGACATCAGGATGAACTTTATGGTAAGGGTTGTCAGAATCTGGAATGGGCTTCCAAGGTGTCACAACCCAAAGTTGTGATTTTTTGTTTGTGTGTGCGCTTCGGCACCGCTAAATTATTTCCCGCCAAATTTTTCGCTTTCTTTGCACGGTAGAGCTCTCTGCTGCTAGAGAGAACTCTGGTGCAGTGGGGAATTTCCCGCTGAATTGCAGCTTCTTTGCAGTGTGCATCTCTTTCTTGGACTGTAGTGATACACGTTGCAAAGAAGTTCCCGCCATTTGTATTAGGATCCGCACCATGTTATTAGCCGATTCCTAATTTAGGCACACGTGGCGGCTAGCGATTGGCTTCCTAGCCGTACAAAAGGCTTGTGTGGTTTCTGCCCAAGTTGGAGGACTCCACAAACACCGGAGGAGGGAGGACAAGAGAGATTCTGTGTGAAGATCTCCATGTGCTGTGGACCCTCTCAGACCTGACGCGCCTCCCCTAAGCAGGCAAGACAGGCAATAGAACCAAGCCTATGGAGCTTTCGCTTCTCGCCTCTCCCCGTCGCCGAGCGCAATCCTAGACGTATCCCTCTCCTGTAATTTCGGACCCCGCGGAGCCTAGCAAACTCCGGGGGAAAAACTTATCGGACGCGCGGAGCCTGAATAACTCTGGGGAAGCTTTTCGAACCCAACTTAACCGGACCCGCGGAGCCTAGCAAACTCCGTGGGAGCAATTGATTTGTCAGAGTCCTCCAAAGAGGGTTCAAGTGGGAGCTGTGCCTGGAAACTTGTCCAGCCTACACCAATACCATCTTTGGGTGTAAGTAAACAATCTTTTCAATCAACCATTACGCCTCCGTAACTAATTCTAACTCGCGTACGCTAAGCCGCTCCGCGGCTCTCTCCCACCCCGCGTGCCCGGGCTGCCAGCCACAGCCCGCGTGCACTGGAGATGGGTCCGGTATGACCCCGGTTCGCCCCCGGCTTGCCCATGGCGGCCAGAATGGGATTGGAATCACCACCGCACATGGCGACGAGGGCGGGATCGGGGCCCGGCTCGCACATGGCGACGAGGTTGGGATTAAGATCAGGAGAGAATGCACACGTAACAACTCAGATGGAACTAAGAGAGAACACGCTAGAGTTAGAATTGGTTAGGAATTGCCCTTGACGCGATAACCAACGCCAAGTGAAAAGCTTTGAAGAATTAGAGATCCATATCGCTTACCACCAGGCAGGCGGAATGGGTGAAAGATTTGTAAGCGGCCGTTTGTCGCTAAAAGGAGAAGAGGGAATCTCCGAAGACGGAACCCTGAAAGAAAGGGAAGTGTACTTGCTCCCTGCGGCATTCGGGTGTATAATGAGAGATGAGCAGGTCCTGTTTAGGCCCCTCAATACTGTGTCCCTCGCTGAACCCAACCCGGCAAGTGAAACGAACCAGACTTTCACCTGGGACTGTGCCCGATGCCTACAATATGCTCGGGAGAGTGACGAACCGGAGCCCATCGGCCCGTTCTCTCGGGGGATGGTAATGTCTAGATTACGGGGTCGCGAGCTTCCATCCGAGCTCCGTGAAGATCTGGAGACGGAGGAATGCCCCACAGATGAAAGAATGGCCTTGCGGTATGACAAGGGGGGAGAAGGTAATGCAACTATTCATACTATAATGAATCTAATGCAAAAGAATTTAAGTTTGAAAGCCCAGCTGCAGATGGCGATCTGATCGGTCAAAGAAGCGGCTGAGAAAAAAGAGCCTGAAACGCCAGTCCAAGATGGCACTGAGCAAGAGGGAGACCGCATGGAAGAACTGGAAAAGAAGGGTGGAGCTTCTAACGAACCTGCGAGAGTTCGGTCAGCGACTCCAACCATCGACGCAGTGTCGTCGCCGGCAACCCCACCTAGCGACGCAGCGGCGTCTCGGCCGACCACGCCTTCCTGCCGACGGAGAGAGTCAAGCGGAGGAGAGCATCCGCCCCTTCTGCCTGAAGCAGCAACAGCAGCAGTAACCCCAGCGGCAGCAGTTCAGTCTATGACAGCATCATCTCCTGAAGGAGCAGCTTGTTCTACAACAACAACTAATAGAGTTGCTACTACTTATTATGCTCGCACCAGAACTGAGTTACAGGATTTATGTAGAGCATCAAAGATTCAACCTGAAGAGACTCTAGCTGTATGGTTAGGACGTTTAGTCGTGGAACTTGGATCCGACCTGCTGAACCAAGAAGAAGCAAGCTTCTTAGTCAGACAAGTTTCGTGGAGTAGAGGACATGTCACCGACATCGACATGATAACATGTAATACTCACTGGCCTATTCCACTGCCAGCGCTTGTTGCAGGACTGATTAGTCAAAAAGCCCATGTGTGGCATGCAGGACGGCCAGAATGTGTCGGCGCAGAGCATCTTATGCTGGCAATGATTGGTGTCTCGTATTGTGCTTGGAACCCGAGAGCATGTGCGCTGGGACTGACATCACTCCAGCGAATAAGACCATAGCCTCATCGTCACTTGCGAGATCCTGGAACCGTTCCACTAACCTCTCACAGCCTAGACAGTTGTCTCGAGATCTACGGACAAAAGAACATCGTCGTTCTTTGAATTCTGTTCAGTCCAATGGTAAATCAACCCATGAGCAATCTTCTTTGTCAATTGCCAAGACTACGTATCCTGATGGAGCCAAGATTGTCTTATGATCGAGACTGTCAACACCCGACTAGGCCTCAAGGCACCAGACGACGTGGATCCGATCTTCCACCACTGCCACCGAGAACCTTAGAGGAGCGATACATGTTTGGATTTCTCCTACAGCGTTCCAGACTTAACAAGCGGCAGCTTCGGATTTTGGGGGACGCAGGCCAGTGGCAGTTAGCTTATGAGTTAGTTTTCCGTTATTTGGAAGAACCAGATGATGAATCTTCAATGATTTCATCTAATTAAGCCATAGGAATTGTTTAAGATTGTTTAAGTTTGTTGAATCAGATCATTAAACTGTTTTGAGAGTTTTCTGTTTACAGATCCAGAATTCAGAGCATGTGACGAGGAGGAGCCCTAAGAGGGATGACACCACCGAAAGGAGTGAGGGCCTGACATACGACTCAGTCACGACGCCCACTGAAGCCCTGATCGTGTAGTTTTTGTCATGAATCAGATTATGTGTTTATGTTGGTTATTGTTTCTTGATTGTTATGTAACTTGATCCCAGGACAGCGAATTTTATGTTTGTGTATTTGTTTGATGGCTTGTTTACTCGTTGGATGATCACGACAGATTTTAGATTGCTTGGAAGAGTATGGCATAATTTAGCTATGCTCTCAGCAAGGGGGGATGTCACAACCCAAAGGTGTGATTTTTTGTTTGTGTGTGCGCTTCGGCACCGCTAAATTATTTCCCGCCTAATTTGTCGCTTTCTTTGCACGGTAGAGCTCTCTGCTGCTAGAGAGAACTCTGGTGCAGTGGGGGATTTCCCGCCGGATTGCAGCTTCTTTACAGTGTGCATCTCTTTCTTGGACTGTAGTGATACACGTTGCAAAGAAGTTCCTGCCATTTGTATTAGGATCCGCGCCATGTTATTGACTGATTCCTAATTTAGGCACACGTGGCGGCTAGCGATTGGCTTCCTAGCCGTACAAAAGGCTTGTGTGGTTTCCGCCCAAGTTGGAGGACTCCACAAACACCGGAGGAGGGAGGATGAGAGAGATTCTGTGTGAAGATCTCCAAGCACTGTGGATCCTTGCGGACCCGACGCGCCTCCCTAAGCAGGCAAGAGAGGCAATAGAACTGAGCCTACGGAGCTTTCGCTTCTCGCCTCTCCCCATCGCTGAGCGCAATCCTAGACGTATCCCTTTCCTGTAATTTCGGACCCCGCGGAGCCTAGCAAACTCCGGGGGGAAAACTTATCGGACGCGCGGAGCCTGAATAACTCCGGGGAAGCTTTTCGAACCCAACTTAACCGGACCCGCGGAGCCTAGCAAACTCCGTGGGAGCAATCGATTTGTCAGAGTCCTCCAACGAGGGTTCAAGCGGGAGCTGTTCCTGGAAACTTGTCCAGCCTACACCAATACCATCTTTGGGTGTAAGTAAACAATCTTTTCAATCAACCATTATGCCTCCGTAACTAATTCTAACTCACGTGCGCTAAACCGCTCCGCAGCTCTCTCCCACCCCGCGTGCCCGGGCTGCCGGCCACAGCCCGTGTGCACCGGAGACGGGTCCGGTACGACCCCGGTTCGCCCCCGGCTTGCCCATGGCGGCCAGAATGGGATCGGAAGATTCAATTCTGATTCAGAGAATCAGTGATTCAGCAATAGACACAACTCAAGGTACGAGGCACAGCTCATGAACACTGAGATGGTGGGGTGGATGGAGCATCCCATGGGAGCATGGAGGTTCCCCCATGTACTTGGCACCGTACCCAGAAGTGGATCCGGGTCAGCCACAGAGCACATGGGGGACCCTCCTGTGCCCCCCCTGGTTTGGCGATCAGCCACAGGGAGACCCCAGGTGCCCTCCACCCCAGGCCCAGGAGGCACCAGTCGCTGAGCCAGGTGGGGGCAGGGGGCATTCCTTGTGCGCTCCATGGCAGACCTGGAAGTGGACTGGAAGTACTTCTGGTCCACTTCCGAGTCTGCTGCTGAGCATGCGGGAGACCCCCCCCACCATACACCCCACCATCTCAGCATTCATGAGCCATGCCTGGTACCTCAAGGTACATAGAAAAAACATAAAACTGTGTCTATGGCTGAATCATCAAATCTCTCCGAATCTCTCTGAATTGGATCGGAAGCTTCTGATTCGATTCAGAGAGATTAATGGGTCTCCGGATTCAATTCAGACTTGGAGATTCAGCTGCTGAATTGGGCCAAATCTCCTCTGAATCGAATCAGCGACCAAAGCTTTGCACAGCCCTAGTGCTCTCCCCTACCTTGGGGGTCTTGAAGAGTAGACTGGACAAGCACCTGGATGGTGTCATATTATCGTAGTGCTCTCTCTCCCCAGGGCAGGGGGTCGGACTCGATGATCTATTCTGACCCTGACAACTATAAAACTATGAAAGAAGCCTTCAGGTGGAAAACTTAGATGCCATTGTACTGAAACAGGTGATTTAGGCAGTCAGTTGGGAGGCCTAGCCTAAATTTTTCAGAGAAATGATCTCCACTGAAAATAAACACCTTCAACCAGCAGCTCCCAATCTTCTTTGGTAGTAATCCAATTGCTGGTCTCTCATATCTGTACATAACCCCTTTTCTTTGTCTGAGGCTGGCTGTGGTAATTTAATTTATATGGGGTTCCTGGCATGTTAATAGGTGGCAGGGCACATGTCTTCCACCTATTAACTTCAGTGCCTAATTAGCTATCATGCTGTCTGTATCTTAGTTGCTGGTCTGTGAAAGGGAGATAATAGCACTTCCCTATCTTACTTAAGTGTTATAAGAAAAAAATGCATAAAGACTGTGATATACCTTGATGCAAGGGGCTGTATAAATACATTAGATAGATTCCTACTACCACTGTAATAAGTATATTATCAGAACTTGTGGTAAGCCATTCTTATCATTGGCTAGTGTTTCCCTGTGAAATTAAATCAAGAAATGCAACTGAGACCTGGCTTAGGGTATTGTTTTCCTTACCCACCTCACCTCTTTTCAGAGGTTCTAAGTCTACAGTGTAAAAGTAAGCAATAAGTGGGATGTAGTAGAATAGTCTTTCCTATACCCAAGAAGATGAAGGAACTATATAACAACACATCTCAGGATGTATTAGTTTGTTAATCAACTTCATTTCTCTGGCATCTGAACAGGAGCTATACATTTTAACTCTTAAGGCAAGGAAATATGTTTACATTAGTATTGCCACAAAACATTTTCACAAATGTAATCAAATAAGAGTTTATAGGCAAGATGTTATATTGGGCTTAAATTACAAGGTGTAGTTGCACCACTTCAGGCCTGCTATCCATGATATTTCTCAGGAGAATACCTTCCATCGTAACTGTATGATAGTCATTATTCCCTTTTTTTCATGTCTCTCTCTTCTACTTTTTAATTCACTTTGTTGCTTTCTCTTCATCATATGAGACTTTATTTTCAAAATAAGCCATTTTTGTACTAACTTTTCAAATGTCTTTGGAAAATTTAAATATATAATGCAGCTACCTTCCCTTTATCTGTCATGCAGGCAGTATCTTCAAGAAGTCTAATGTATTTGTAAAGCAAGAACAGCTCCTCTAGCATTCTTACTGCATCTTGTTAACTAATCCCCTTGTCACCACCTTACTTCCACTTTCTTCTGTCACAAATTAATCCATCAACAATCTTGTAATTCAAATGATCTGGTTTCCTTCTTTTGCCATGATGTGACATTAACTTGTATTTGAGTTGTAAGCAGGCTGCATATTTCACATTGAACAAAATATAATGCAATCTTACTTATTTTAAATGCTGCTCCAGGGTTTTGCTATGCAAAGCTGTCTGAGGTGCTTGAGATCTCAGATGGAAGTACAATCAATCTGGTAAGGTCTAATCAATGGAAAACTTCCCATTGCATTTACTGTCATTTTGATCAGGCCAAAGCAGTGGACAGCTTCAATGGGTGGGATCCAGGAACTAGAAAATGAATGCCCTACGTACAGTGGGGCATAACAACATAAAAGCAGGCAGACAGGCAGTTTTCAAGGAGCAGATGATGCACAGTATTTTGCTTATCTCTCAAACCAGCATAACGGGAAAACCAGCTTTTATAAGGAGTAGGGTTGGATATCTGACCAGCCAAATAAAGTTCGAATCAATTTTTTTTTTTAAATTGCCAATAGGTCCAAATAATACACAGGAAAAGCACAAATTTTCCATTAAGAAATGTGTCATAAAACAATAACAATTCATATTTCTGTCAATATTGTAGATATTGTAGTATCCCAAATCTATGATATTGTAGAATCCAAGAAAATCTACAAAAATATTGTAGATTTTTTTGTACCATTGCTTTAATCCTTGATCAGTAAAAGCATATGTAGTCAATTGACTAGTCAAATGACAGTATTTGACCCGTCAATTAACTGGCTTGCCAACCCTAATGAGTGCTAGCTGCACAGAATAAAGGGAAGGGACTTGGCACCTATTGGCAGACAGGGAAACCCAAAGGTGGGACATGGTGGTGGCTGTGTTGCTTTTGTAGTTACATTGGTGGATTTTTAAAGCTTGTATGGTGCCAAATCATCAAGTGCTGCTTACTGGTGAAACCAGTAAGCTGCCAGGTTTTGCACAGGTATAGTCAGATTTGCTCAAGAAAGGAAACAGTGGAGGGAATAACACAAAGTACACATTGAAAGGACAATGGAATTTCTTAGTTGACAAGGGTCACTTGACCTTTGGTCTCATTTTCCACTCAAAATAGCAGATAGAACCAGTTATGTGGTTTTGCCTCATTCTTTATTGTCCGACCATTTACACCAATATGGTATATGGTTCTCCACAGACTATTTTCAGAAAGATGCCAAAAATTGGGCAATTTAGGACCTGTAGGTGAAGATTTTAAAAAGTTTTGGGAGACCAGATTTACAATGTGAAAATGGAAATGTTTTAACAACCCTAGCTATACTGAGCAGCAACTGGTGCTTCATCAGAATACAGCCAAGATCTCTCCAAAATAAGAACAATAATTATGCTGCTATAAAGGTCAGGTTCACTAAGATGAGAAAGATATGTTTCTGTAGATAAGGACACGTTACCATCATGCCAGAGAAAAAGGGAATGTCTTTAATTTTTTAGGACAATGGATGAAGTTGTAGTTAAAGCATGGAACTGGAAATAAAAATATATAGGGTTGCATCTACAGCCATAGCTAAAAAACACTGGATGCGGACAAACATGATAACTACAAAGTAATTTACCCTGGAATTCATTTTGTTGTAAGGAACATTACAAGCTTTCCCGAGATCATTGCCTACTCTAAACAGCATTTAAAAAAAAGTCTTACTGCAAAGGGAGCCAGTTTGCATTGAGCAGACAACTACCTCAGGGTAAAATTAACTAGGGGAGTGGACATACACATTACACCAATATAACTGGCATTGGTATACAGTTACTACTCACTTTTAAAGGGGTAACGTTATCCTGGATTGGCCTGTACATTATGTGTCTGCTCCAGTTATACCCTAGAGTGAAATTGGATAACTCCAAAGTAAATGTTGTATGAGCCTGCACCTGTACTCTAGACCAGGGGATAGAAAGTTCATTGTACCTATTACATGACTTCTATTTCTTATTGTTGCTGACATCCTTTGTGACTTTAGTTAGGTCACCTGCACAGTTTGGACCTTAGTTTCTCCATTTGTAAAATGGGAACAAAATATTTACCCACCTTGCAAAGCACTTCGAGATCTCTGAATACAGAGAACTACTTGAATCCAAGAGAATATTAATTATTGTTGTTGTTAGAAACAGGCTATATAAACTGCATGAACCAGCCTCAGAAATTTGTTTGGGCACAGAAAGAAATTTGCAGATCCAGGATGGGCACAGAGAGGGCAGTCAGGCACAGTGGGACCCAATTGCTCATTATTGGCATTCATGTTATTTTCCTGCTTTTATAGTTTTGTTTTTTACTTCAAACACTATGCACTGGATGCAAAGGCAATTATTGCCCCTGCATGAAAGTTGTGCTTTTTCATTTCCATCTCTTTTATTATGGCAATTGAATTCTCATTGCTGACCCATATTTCTTCTTATCCCTATAGTATATAGACTTTTTCACTTTTTTCTCCCCTGCTCCACTGTATTGATCAAGTAATATGCAGTCCTCCTTAATGTTACTTCCAAACTTTCAGTGTCCCAGTCTAACCTCTTGTCTCCCAGGCAAACATCAAGTGGAAGCAATCTTCTCCCAAATAATATGGCCTTATTTCTGTATTTAAATGTTACATTACAATCACAAATGGAGGCGTGCTATGCAAAACTCTTGATAAAATTCCCCATGGCTTTTGCCTATTCTAAATATAAAAGGAGATGGGCTTGAGAAGTAGAAAAATAAACAAATAAAAATAACTAATAGATTAACTGTTTATATAGGGTAGGTCCTAAGGATGATCACTTTCTGCAATCAACCCCAAAATAAAAAGTCTTGGAAAAACCCAAATCATTTGCATAAGGGAAGTTCATTGTAATCTCATCTGCAGAACTTTAATGGTCACTTGATTTCACTCAGACCAGCTTTAAACTAATATTACCCAAGGATTTGAATGAGTTCTCACTTTGCACTGGTGATCTGACATAAATACCACATCCACTAAAGCACATGTTTTCATTGTCACTTTAGTACTACAGTTGTTCAGAAGCTTCCTCCAATCAGCTACAAGCTAGCTGCTTAAGTCAAGCCTTCTCAGGGGGCTCCAAGGCCTAAAGGGAAAGGAAACAACTATTTACGGAAGCTATACGAGTAAATCCAGGTCTGCAAAAAAATAAAATGCACTAATCAAATTTAAAGTCACAAAAAAAAAAATTAAAACTGAGGTGGAGGGAAAATGAACTTTTAATAAAATTAATAACTTCAACTGGCCATCTAAATATAATTGGTGTTTTAATGAAATATAGCAGCAAGCTCTTTAGAGAAAAGTAGCTGCCTAGCACCAAAAATAGAAATAACCAAATACAGGATACTTAAAGGTAATAGAATACAGAAATTTGATTTCTTCTCCTGTTTCACTGTTTAATTCTGGCATATTTGGTTTTTTTACATAGCACTTTTGTCCTGGAAAACTAGGGCAGTGCTTGAACTCTTGCTTATTGTGGGGCTGATCTACCTCTAGGCCCCAGTTTCATAACGCATGGATGTATCTATATAGTTTAAATTGCAAGAGATAGACTTAAAACAAACAAACAAAAATGATAGGAGACAAATATGTTGCCAACTGAACAACTGCAAAAACTCTTCAGTGACAATAAGCAGCAGAAGATTTGCCAGTATTGCAACATACATTTCCAGCCTATTTCCTAGTCTTGAATTTAAGGATAAAGGGCATTTATACACATGCTCCAGAAAGGGAGGGAGGGGGCACTTCAATTAGAGCAGCTCTGAGAGCCTCTCTAATTAAAGTGCCTGGAGTGTCTCATGTATCAGCATCCCTGTGCTGAAAAATAGCAGTGAGGGTGCTTTAACTAAAGCTTATTTAACTATAAAGCTGAAATCTGCTGGAGCATGGTAATTGCCACACTCCAGCAGACTCGATTAATTGAGTCTTTTCCAACATGCTGTAATTACAGTGCATTAGAGTAACCTTGCTGCCCATGTATAGGTGCCAAAAATGTTTAAAGTACTTAAATATAGTTTATTAGGCCTTTGAAAACAGGCTTCAACCACACAAATTGTAATTTTTACCTTTTTGAAATTTGCTCATGAATTCAATTTTGTGAGATTACACTGAGTAATGCCTTACTTCTGTCCAGCATTGGTGTGGATCGCCAGACATACACTCTCTCAAACACAGAACTGCAGGCCATGTCATTGCTCCTTTTCTTTCCCCTTATCCTCAGCTCACTTAAGAAATAACATTTTTCTTCTTTCTGTTCTCCTTTTATCTCCCATCCTTCTTGTGGGGTATTTTTTCTCCATGCTGTTGCACTGGTGCTGAATGTTTGATAAGGCAACATGTAGCCCAATTGTTGAAAGTTACTGTTTTCTCACAGCTGAAATGGTAGGGTATACCTGATCCATGTGTTTAGGAGGTAGTTTTCAAAATATCAAAATACTAGGTGGTGCCTTACGAAGTTTTTTTCCCAAAATAGTCATGCATGAAGTGTTTGATTTTTTTTTTTTTCTGGTTAGCTGTTGAAAAAGTACAAAGCTTACCCATGTTCTCTGTAAAGGTGAAAATTAAAGCTGGAATTTTGTGTGTATGTGTGAGTGTCAACAGGTCTCCAAAGGATACATAGGGTACTAAATATTACATTTGATCAACCTAACAAAGCCAATATAAATGCCTTAGCTAAATAACTGAAAAATGGTGTGCCTTATCTAAATTAGTTTATCCCAGGAGGCGAACTGATTTTAGATTGACCGGGTCTAGTGAATACCTTCATGTATTCACCCTACAGCCCTGAGTCTGCAAAAGCCCAGCTACACACCCCAGCCCTGTTGCTGTGCTAGTCCTACCACCATGAACGCCACATGCCCCAGGGGGGTGGGGGGGCATGGCAAGCTTCTGCAGGCAGTGGCAGCGCTGTTGGCAGTGGGAGCATGGTGGTGGCAAGTAGGGAGCTCCTGCAGGCAGCCACAGTGCTGATGGCAGCAGGTGGTGGGTGGCAAGCACCTGCAGACACCACCAGCAATGGCGGTGGCAGCCAGCGGTGATTGCAGACTGCTTGCTGATGCCTCCGGTGGTGTCGGCAGCGTGGGCAGGGGGGTGAGCGATGACCTACCACAGACCTGACAACCCCGTAGCTACTGCAGCCCTTCCCTCCCCTGCCACTCTTGAGTTACTCACCTTGGACTGCCTGCACTGCTTTTGGCTGCAGCAAGCACCTGCATGTAGGGATACAAGTCACTGGGGCAAAGTTTCTGCACCAATCTTAGAATCGTAAGAAAGTAGGACTAGAAGGCACCTCATGAGGTCATTTAGTCCTCCTTCAGTCTTTTCTTCTCTGGGCTAAATAAACATAGGTCTTTCATCCATTTTTCATAAGTCTTGCTTCCCAGAGCCCCTAATCAGTTTCTTGTAACTCTGTGTGGAACTCTTTACAATCTGTCTACATCCATCTTGGATTGTGTGTCCAAAACTGGATGCAGTATTTCAGACAAGGCCTCATCAGTGCCAAATCGAGCGGAAGAATAATTAGCTTTGATTTGCAAGTGACACTCCTGTTAATACAACTCAGTATGCTACTGGCTTTTTTTGCAACAAGAGCACAGTGTTGACTCATATTCAGCTTATTGGTCCCCTGTGGCTCCCAGTTCCTTCTCTACTGTACTGTAACCCTAGCCAGTCATTCTCTAGTCTCACAAAACCTCCACAATTTCTCAAAGAGAATAGCCAATGGTTCTGAAATTACCTCAGCCAATTCCTTCAGTACTCTAGGACACATCCCATCTTGCCTTTTTGACTTGAAAGCATCTGTTCTCTCTAACTAATCTCTATCCTGTTTTTCTACTACTCTAGGCTATTTGTTCTCCTTCTCTATCTTTGCTTCCAACTGCAAGTCATCTGGTAGCTGCCTTTATGGAAACTAAAGTAAAAAAGATGTTAAATACTTCAGGCTTTTCTACATCAACCATAACTAGATTACCTTCTGCATTCTGTAAGGGACCTGTGATTTCTCTTAACTTTTGCCATACTTGTAGAATCCCTTTTTATGGCCTTTCATGTCCCCTGCTGGGTTAATTTCAAAATGTGTCTTTGCCTTCCTAATTTTCTCTTTGCATGCTCACACATTGCTCTACATTCTTCCCTAGCTCTCTGACCAAGTTTCCACTTACAGGATTCCTTTTTTTTTCAGTTTCAGTTCATTGAAGAGATTGCTGTCTGGCCAAACTGGCTTCCTGTTGCACTTCATATTCTTCAGTCACGTTGGGAAAGCTTGTTTCTGCACCCTTTAGAGGGCCTCTGGAAAGAACAGTTAGCTGGTCTCCTGGACCCTCTTTGTACTCAGACCTGCCCCTCAGGTGATCCTGCCCACCAGTTCTCTAAATTTGCTAAAGTCTGCATTTCTAAAGCTCAGTATCCTTATTCTGCTGCTCTCCTTTTTCCTTCCTCCCCTTAGGATTTTGAACTCTATTTTTTTGTAGTCACTGTCACACAAGTTATCTTCCACCTTCACATTCTCAACCAATTCCATCCTGTTTGTAAGCTGTAAATCAAGAAGAGCTCCCCCTACCCTAGCTGGCCCATATACCACCTGCTTCAAAATTTTTTTCTCAACATACTCCAAGAATTTGCTGGACTGTTTGTGCACTGCTAGTTTTCCCTTCCGGTAGTCCCAATAATTAAAGCCTGGCAGTGTGAACCAAATCCTGTGATTTGAAAGCTTCCACCAGCTGTTTAAAGAAGACTTCATCCACCTCCTTCAATGAAATGATATTTCACTTCATTTAGTTTTCAGTTTGATAGGTTTTGTCTTCCTGCCCCGCTCCCCCCTCCCCACCCCAACACACCTTTTTGTGGGAGATTTGTACTGTGATTAAATTGACCATTTTTATGATATTTTTTTACACATTCACCATAAAATTAATCCAAGTAATGGTGCAAACCTTTTGGGAAGCCTAAAGCAGATCCTTGGTACAATCTTAGAGGGCAAGATCTTGCTGCAAACCCGTCTGTGCTTAGTCCTTACTCAGGTGAGAAATATAACTTGAAATCATTGTGACTGAATGGAGAAGGGCCATTTGAATAAAGGTTTCTCTCTTCTTAAGTGAGAGGAACATGGCAGTGGTATACATCATTGTCTCTAAGTCTTAGCCACTCTGACTTTTAGCTTTTTGGTGAAAATGTTTCATATTTTGAGTAAGTACTTCAATTATCTGTATTATAAAGCAATGTGTGGTAAATGATAACAAGCTGGTAAATGATAACAAGCGTATATCGCAGAAGAATTTGAAAAAAGTGACCTCTTTTCCTGTGAAAAATCTATCTAGGTACAAAATAAGCTCCACTATTCAGTACTCTCCTTCTGATGGACCTTTATAACATATTTTAAATAACATCTTTTAAAAATAAATGAAAAGCCTACTCATTTCTTATGTCTCCAGACTTGGGCTAATATTTTCTAGTGAGCAGCAAATATGGTTCTTGAATTGTTTTCAGTTCCTAATTGTATTTTGAGTAAAGTTTTTTCAGTGTCCATACTACAGATTTCATTTAATCTGTATAAGAAGTGTGGAGCTAGAGAATTAATAATTATTTCACTTGGAAAAGTATGAAGTGAATTTGATTGCCTTTTGTCTGATTAGAATCTTCCCTGCTGGTTGAATTAAAAATGGCACTGTGACAACAAAAGAAAGTTGTTGTTTTTTGGGGGGGTGGGGGACTGTATTTTCCTGTAAACGATGAATCCTGAAGCTTCATAGCTGTAAAATTTATATGCCTCATGCAAATGAAAAATGCAGACTCAGGTCAGCTATAGACAAATGTCACTAGACTGGATGCAAAATGCACTGCAGGCAGAAAAGATGACATTTATCAGTCTTCCATACATCAGTAACTAAAACAATTTTAGGGTTGTCTAGACAGGCATCTATTATTTCTTAAATTTAAAAGCTTTAGTAGAAAGACAACAGCAAATGCTCTATTTATATTTAGGGGTTCCCCCTCCCCCCCCCCCCGGAAGATTCAAGATAGGGAAAAGAAAAATGGTATTTTCCAAATGAATAGTACAAATTTACTGATTTGTTTTTTTGTTTTTGTTTTTTTTTAGAAATATTTTTGGAGCAACGTTGGGGATTTTGTTGGCATATTTGAAAGAAATTTAATGGAATTATCAGAGTGTGCATCCAACACTGGCTACAATTATTGCAGAACAACACTTTAATATTGAACTTAATTACTTCGTGCAGTGTTTGGCATTTATGTTTTCTGCTTAATTTACCATGTATCGTTAACATGAATTTAGTGAAATCATTATGTACCTTTCAGATTTCTTCCTTTTGAAAAGATGTGTACACTCTTAGAAGAACTAAAATGTGTATAAAATAGCAACGTGAATCAGTCTGCTGAGCCTCTCCTCTCTGTTCCTTCTACTTAGCTTCTATCCTGTTAGCAGGATTTACTTTAATATTTAATTGCAAGTACTCAAGTCATTCCACAGACTGCAAAGGGACCATTCACATGTTTAAATTTAAGTGCAGGAGTAAATGTTTGCAAGTCTGGGGCCTTACTGGTAAGTTCCTCAGTGAAGGGCCATTTGTCATTTCCCCTTGCACAGTACTGAGCACAGCATTGGAAATTTGACAAGTAACTGCAGTCCATAGCATGGGCATAAATAATATATACTAATTTTTTGGAATGGGAGTTTTTTATATCCTGTAGAAGATATAAAGGATATATGGGAGGATAGTGGTATCAGAAAATAGATACTTTAAATTAGGGGTCCTTTAGTTAGAACCATTTTAAGCAGAAACAGTAGCATAATTATGGTGGGGGAGGGGGTAACCAGCTCTGAGTGTTGACATGGGGGAAGAGGGAAGGGAAGGAAGAGGGGCACAAAAATAGCACCCACCACGCTGCTGGCTAAGTTGCTATCATTGCCAGCACAGCTACAGCTGCTGCCCCTGCACCACCATTGTCCAGGGCACAGAACTGCTCAATTATGCCTCTGAGGTTTGTCACCCTATAAAATATCTACCACTGACAAGTCTATTTTTCATATCTTGTCCTCAACTAGTAGAGGAAGCAGCTAAGTGTAAATTGTCCCTCTGGCAACAGGACTGAAGCCTGATATTTAGTTCTAGCAATGCAAAGTCTTACAAAATATAGTCAGTCCAGACTATCATGAGTAACAGAGGGAGAAGCAGAAGAAAAATACAGAATACGTGAAATAAGCTTGTTTCTTATACAGTATATCTTTAGGATGGCTCTGACTTAAAAAAAAAGAGGACTTAGGAGTAGTAGTAATTGTTTATTTAGCTTTTGCCAAAACTGGGTAGGAAAGTACTACTTGGGAACAAAGCATTTTTGGCAGTGTGTTTAAAAAACAAAAAGTAAAACAACAGTAAGGGTGTCATTAAGACTTTTCCAGTCTGCTTTCTTCCCTTCAGCTAAAGTAAAACTTCTGTACAGAACAGAATAGCCATAAATACAATCTAAGGATTCCTTCTGTCTACAGCTGTTCTTGTCTTCACAGGCCACTGTGCCACTAGCAGGAGAGGAAGGCGACTGAGAGACCAGTGCTCTGTTTTTGTTTTGTCACTGACCTCTTGTCACCCTAGGAAAATCATGGACTCTTTCCATGTCAGATCTTCTTCATCTGGAAAACAGACATTAATTAATGCATCATTAAGGTGTTGCAGAAGGTACATTCAGAACTATATGTGAAGAGATCTGAAACCTTAAATGCACCACAAGACTTGTTATTTACTCTAGGTGAAACAAAGCTTCCCCCTGTCTTTAACTGTGTTGGAAATCAAAGAAAAAAAAATCACAATTTATTTTTTAAATAATTTCAAACTTTCTTACCTCAAACTGGGAACATTTGACTGTTGCTTCTATCTTTTGCTAAATTTGAGGAGCTTATGCTATTCATGTTAATGGGGTATAGATTCTTTGGGCAGATATTTTCTTCCTCCCCCCAAAAATCAGTCTTCTCCCACTCTCACAGTGCCTGAAGCATGTATTTCAGACAGTGCAAAAAGACAAACCCACTACTACAGGTAGGAAGTGGCTGGTTCTTGGAAAATGGGATTCAGGAGCACATGTAACAATCACTGTATCCAAACATGAGGCTGAGGATTCACCATTTCATCCCCTAGGAATTGTAACCAAAATGGAGTTCATTTCCAAGATTTACGAAGTCTGGGCCTTGCTTCTCCAGTCACTGTTCATTCGAAAGGGTTGAGCTCCTCTGAGATTTTAATGTAATGAATTTCATGTTGTAATTTTCTCCATTATCCACTAGGTGGAGGTGCAACAATATTTTTTCCTAAATTTCTGATAACATGGAAATCGTTATGAACCAATTTGAAAGGCAATGTTCATCTTAACAATTCAAATGTATTCCTGTTAATTTGTATTTGATAAAGGCTCAGAAGTCTTTTGTTATATGTCTAGTTAGCCTGCATGTTATATTCAGAACACTTGCAAATTTCCCATTTGATTGTGTCTTACTGTGAATGTTTATCTCTTTATGTGCATGATTGTTTTTACATACATAAACACAGAGCAAGATATATGTGTATATACATAAAACACAGAAAGAAGTAGGAACATTCTTTACATTTCTGGTTGTTATGAATGGAATGAAATAGTACTGTGCACTGCTATGCCAAGTGCATATGCAATATTGTGCATTATTTTGAGATAGGTCAGTACTGTGAACTGCCTTTGTGATTGCCTTCTTCCATAACATCCAGCAGGTTCACTGCTCAGTATCCAAAACAGAGATACAGAAAACGGTGCTAACCTTTAAAAAAAGCTTCTGTTTTATTAGACTCAACCACACAAAGCTTACTTTCAGTGGGAACTCTTCAATACCCTTGTGCTACTCTATAGCTCATAGTTAACATTTCCTTTTATGATCTTTAGGAGGTCAAGACCCTCCCTATGGTACCTATCTGTAACACTACAGGTAAACAAAAATTAGCTAGATATGCCAACCCAAGGGGCTGAGTGATTATAGATTCAGAACTATTTTTTAAGGGAAAATGGCCATGTTTTGCTATTGATATTTCACAACCGTGAGGTCCTGTTAAGTTTTAGGCTGGATGTAGATAACCAGATACTTGAAGTGGCCAAGAGCATGGTTTTCTATCTGCACTTGGCATTGGGGCTGATAATTTTTCTTTCAGATGCTGGACCTTTCTACTGTTATCTAAGCCTTTGTCAGTTCTGAATTACAAGGCTGAAATATACTCTGCTTTCCTAGCACTTAAAGGCCACTCAGAGCTCAGACAGGGCAGCATGTGGTGGCATGTTTACTCTGTCCTGGAAGCATTTCATATCTGTTCTCCAGAGACTGCACTGGCTACCAATTTGTTCCCATATTAAATTTAAGATGTTGTTTTGATTTATGAAGACCTTTGTAATTTAGAACCTGAGTGAACTAATTATTCCTCTTTTGATGCTGAATCCAGACTCAGTCTGGTAGTCCTGATGACTGAAAGGCCTGAGTTTATGCACCAGGAAGATATATTTAAATTCCACAAATTGTATTGAAATTATTGACCACTACTTAACCATTGTTATCTTTGTGGGATAACACCCAGCTCAATGGAGTTTGTTATGCTGATGGCAATCTTTGCATGCTAATGTTAGCAATAATAGTGATAATTATCAGTTGCAAGACCTCCCATTGGAATTCATTTAATAATCTGATGTAGATAAAGTTTGACTTTTGGAGGCCTAGACCAAGGAGTTTGTGTTAACTTAGACTCTTCCTGAGAGAACTGTATGGCTAAGGACAGACATTCAAAAAGCTCAAGCCTGAATTGATTCAATCCTTGTAGGTTAGTCTAACCAGCAGAGATTGAACCAATTTGCAAGTGGATAGAAATTCACTTTTGATTCAGGAAATGCAGGTGTATGCCTGCAGTGCCTCAGGCTAAAAGTTGGGGATCACTAGAGCAAGCCCTCCCTTCCCTTCTATAGTGCTGAGCTGGGGGAAGGGAGGGAGGCATGGCCAGGCCCCAGAAGGATGCAATGATTTAAACCCCACTCACCTGGCCTGCACAGTCCCCAGCTGGGGTGTGCCTACATGGAGAGGGGGAAGCAACCATACCCATGCTTTTCCCTGCCATTCGCTGTTTAAGGAGCAAGAGTGTTGCTAGACCCTGGCCCCCAACTAGCACTCTGAGGCAAAGAGTGGGGATGGGGAGAGAGGACTGCTTGTGTGGAATGCATGCATCTGCTGATGATACTGAGCTTTTCAATCTCCCTCTCCCTGCTTCTTCATACTGTCCGCAGCAAACTGACAGCACTCAAAGGTCCCATGCATTGCAAACCAGGTCGTTTTTCACACCTCTCTCTGTCCCCTCTTGAATGCTGTCAGATTTCAGTCTTGGAAGTAAGCCAGTAGCCAGCAGGTTGCTTATCAGAACACAAAGCTTATCAGCCCATCAAGAAAAGAAAAAAACCCTGTTTTTTCCCCAATGCATTTGTAAGGAAGAATAGAGGGACATTACCAGGTAACCTGCTGATTAATTCCAAAAAACCCTAAGTGGGCACTATTCTGTTTGCCTTTGTTCCAGTGAAACTGGAGGCACACATACATAGACACTTCTCAGTATTAGCTAGCATGGGGGTGGTGTGACCATGACCAGATTACAGCTGGCATCCATGCTGTTGGAGAGAGGAGGGAGGGAACTGGGGGGGGGGATCCCTGGTTGAGTGGTCGGGGAGGAAGTGAGGCAGGGGGAAGCCAGGCAGACACTACTGTGCCTGCAGTTTCCACCTCCTTCTGAGTCAGCCAGAGCTCTGGCTAGGGAGGGGAGTGGTGGTCCCAGCTCTGCTCTCTGGTGCAGACAGCCCAGCCCAGAGCTAAAAAGCATGGTGGGACGCTGGGGGACTCTGATTTAACTTAAACCAGAAAGGGGTCTAAGACGCAAGTTCTATAAATCGGTTTGACCCAAATCAATTAAGTGTGATACTACATTCAATCAGGTTTATCTTAAACCAGTTTTGACCATTTTGAAACTGGTTTAGGTGCACTGATCGTATGTTCTGTTACATTTTTAAACCAGTTTCTGATCACTTAAACTGGTTTATGTGTAACTTCTGTCCCTAGCCTATGTGTGCAGAGAAGCCTGAGGGGAAGATGCAGAGAGATGAAAAAGAGCTAATAATGGTTGACTGACATGGGTCTTATCACTTCTCTTGCAGAAGCTGATGGATGTTTTATGTAAATAAGACAAATTATATACCTTCTATTACATCTCTTATTATATAGGGCTAAAACTTCTTTTTCTTACCTAGGCAAAATGCTTGGGAGTAAGTAAAAGATTTTAGTATTGATTACCCAGAACTGCATGAAATAGCATTGGGCCTTTTACAGATATTCAGTCTTTCCTAGGAGAGTTGATGCTCTCCCAAAAGAAATCATAAGTGTACAGATTTCCAGGCTTCTTCTCCCAGAGTAAAACTGGTCACTCCAGGAGAAAAATAACCTAGGTAACAAGTAGGGGTAAATCACTATCAGGAGAGCTTCTTCTGGGAGAGTGAATGTCTGTACATTCTGTGCTTCTTTCAACAGAATATATCCCTAGACCACATCCGTGTTTCCCCTCAGGTGACAGTGTGTCACTTGCTGGACTCTGATGCTCCAGCAGGATGCAAAACATGTCCCCTTCACAATCCCCAAATTATATTTCAGAGAAACACAGTGTGACCATGGGCAGTCAGGGATAGCCTATCAGGCTGTCCTATGCACTTCTGCCATCTGTCACCAGACAGACTAAGGAAGCCTGCAGAATATGCAGAGATGTGTGCACAGCCTCCCTCTCCTGCTGGCTGCACAGTGTCAGCACTGCAAACCCTTCACTCTTTAGAGCTCAGTGTTCGAATGTCTTTAAAAATGGCTCTGGGTACATTCCTCCACTAGGAGAACAAGTTGGGGAGAGTTCTCCCAGATTATTTGCATGTGTGTATACAGCCATTGATAGCATAAAAACCTTCTGAGTTTGTTTGGTTTTTCCTTAATAAATAGCAAATCTCAAAAGTTGAAGATTTCATTACCAGTTTTAAAACACAAATGTTACCCACAAATGTGTCTCTTTGACTTGTTCTGTATGATTTTTGTTTGGATTCATTACCTCTCCTCTCCCCCTCCTATGACACTTTTTCCCAGAAATGCTTCTGTGACAGCATCTCACAGGTTTCTAATGAGGTATGCCTTTAAAACTACCCAGAAACAAGACATTAATGCAAAAATACACAAGAAAAAATGTGATCCCAGTTTAGGTTTAATATTTTGCTGAAGGCTTAGTGAACCAGATTGTTTATCCCTGATTCATAGTCACTTTAAATGTCAGTCCCTAACATACTTATTTCCCTAAGATGACGCAGATTTAACCCAATTATTTCTATTGACCAACTATGAAAATGAATCCATTCCCCACTCCATCTGCCAGCTGTTGGTTTATTTATTTTTTAACTTGTTGGCAAGGTAGGTGAATTGTTGCATATCAGCTGACAGCAGTGAAGAACTCTAGAGATCAAAAGTGACTTTTCTTAACAGCAGAGAATGTCTACCTTGACCTTTCTCTTTTTTCCCTCTCCTTTTTTGCTTTAACTTCATTTGTTCATGTATGCTTGAAGAAAAAAATAGTTTTTAAAGCTGTTGCTGGCTTGACAGTAGTAGAAAACATATAGGCAAATGAGAGGAAAATCTTACAAAGATCACCTGAGCCCACAAAGAAATGACAAGTTACAAAAATAGAAATCTGTTTGTGAACCTGAGAATCTCTCACTGCAAGTAAATGCATTACTGATAAGCTTGGTGTAGACCATATGAGCAGCTTAAAATGTGATTGTCATGGGTACTGTATACATAATATATTTATCCCAAGGTGCACATAGATTTTTACTATTAACTTTAGAAACATTAAAGAAGGTAAGTGTCTGTATGTAAAATATAGTAAAGGGGGGATAGTTATCAGTGAAATAGCGTGAGATGGCACAAGAAAAAAGATAAGACATGATTACTATGAGTAACAGTAGTGAACATCATAGGAGGTATACATATATATGTCACACCATTGTGACTTTTTGAAGGTAGGGCTAGCCCTAGGCGTCAGGAACTGCCCCTAGCATTGCAAGTTTGAGGTCTTCTCTGACATTAGATATTTAGAACAGAGGAAGCCCTTACTAGCCTCTTAGGGCTTTTGAAGACCCCACCCCTGCATTTGGAAAGTTGATTATCTGCATCCATTAAAGGCCTCCATTCTTCAAAATTCTTGCCTCAAATACAGGGACCCAATCCTGTAGACGCACCTTACAGAGCAGGATCATAAATTATCAAGTTATCTGGAGCATGTTGGAGATGCCTGCCAGGAAAGAGAAAGACAAGAGAGTAACTCATATACAGGTTTCCTTTATGCTGTACATGTGTTCCTGGAAAATGGTGCATAACTTAAATTTATATAAAGGGATCCTACTTTACAATGTAACAAATAGGGATATGATCCAAGACCTTGACTGTACTGACCTCCAGACCCATTTCTACCACTTTTACAAGACAATTTTGGTATGAACCAACAGCATATAAGCACAGGGCACTATTATAATGGGAATGGCAACTACAGAAACATGTTTCTCAGACAACGAGTGAGGAGCACAGATCCACACAGGAGCCTATATTTTGGTGTGCATCACTCCCAGAATGCACTGCACAAAGCAGCTGACTGCAGGCTTCCACCACATTGATAGCAGAAGAATGAATTTACCTCACATATAATGAACTTTTAGTATAAAAAGGGTCATCACAAAAAAGCAAATTTGCACGTACAAAACCTGCATAAAGTGAGGGAAACCTGTACTACCATACCCTGTCTCTTGCAAAACTAGAAAAAGCAGATTTGAAGATTAGTGAGTTTGTATGTATGAATGGCCTTGACAATAATATTAGGGAGATTTGTAGGTAATTAATTTAGATTCCTAGGATAATCAGCTGCATCAGGTGTATGAGCTAGTAAAATACTCATGAGGACAGCAGATATCTAAATTTTTCAAAGCCAGTTAGTTTAATTTAAAACTATGGAACATGATTACCTAACACAGTAAAAATGAACACTTTCTAAATGAGAAAGTTGTTACAGTAGAGGCAACCAAAATGGCTCAAATTAAATTACTGCTAAATATTATTCTTTCAAAATTATAAATCAAGTTCAATAATTAAAATAGAGACTTTTAATTGGAATGATATTTAGGTTAGTCACATTCACACATTTAAAGTCAGAACTTGTGTTACTAAACATCTTTCAAATGTTTAGTTTCACATAAATAATACGGATTGGGTATATCTACACTGCACCTGACTATACAGTTGTTACTGTGCAGTCATTTAGTACTTGCCAAAGTACTAAATGTTGTTACTGTACAGTCCAGGCAAAAGTACTTTGGCAAGTACTAAATGGCTGCACAGTAACCTCAGTTACTACGCAGTCCTAGAGGTGCACAGGTAGTTTCTGACTCTGTGTCACTGTTTGTGCCTGCCAACGTAGCATCTCATGTAGACACACTCATTGAGTATTCTATTGTGGCCAGATTAGAGAAGAAGAAAATAGTTTGGTGTCTGTGAGACCATCAGACATCATGGCAGTTCAGATGTATAGGTTTTCTATAATTTCCTAATAAAATTTTGATATAAGTCCAGAAAGGCAGGACAAGCCAATTTTAAGCCTATAGTACTCTGGCTACTAATTATCCAGCTTTGGCCAGTTGTTTCAGAACAATCTATGATACTATAAGTAAGACAATTCATCCCATAGGCACAATGTTGTAGGTTAAGCATGAATAAAACCTTGATTCTGACCTTTATTTTTTTAAGCTGTATGTAGAGAAAAGGGAGTATGGTTAGCATGCATGCACATTTTCATATTTTCCTTTTTAAAAATAACAAAAAATATTTGAAAAGAAAACATACAAAGAATCTCTTACCTTTAACACAATGTGAGCTAGTAGTAATTCTCTGAAGCAAATTTAATTTAAACAACTGTAAAACCAGTTTAGGTAAAAAGAGACTAAGTCCCATTATGCTAGAAGGCTTAATATCGTGTGAATACAGAAAGAAATTGTTGATTGTCTGATCACTGCTACTATACATTTTAATGGTTCCTTTGACACCTTTGTCTTTTATTTCATCCATGTGTAGAACATGACATTTTTTTGTGCTTGTGAAAGGTGCTGAACTGACAGGCCTGGAGGCTGAAGTCTTTTCTTTATATGCACAACAGATAATACATAGAAGCACACAATGATAATTTTCTTGCTCCTTCCCTTCCCTTCCCTTCCCAGTGTGTCTCCATCCCCTTTGAAATGACTTTTTGCATGGCAGAAAGGGTGGGTCAGTCTACATTGCTGCGCAGTACCTAGCCTTTGCTGCTAATGTTACCAGGAAGACAGCTAATTCTGGTGGTGCTTTCATGAAATAGATACCTGTTTACTATGCATTTAAATAATACAAACTTATTCATGTAGGTCACAAAAACCTACTGGGCAGTAATATCTTTAGGTCACTAATGACCTAAATGACATTTAACTTGGCAACCTATAGGAGAGGTGAAAGGCTCCATGTCTTGTTTTCATTCCTGTTTATATATGAACTTGTTACTGTAAGGTTGATCATGCATACAGAAGGAAACATTTGCTCACAGAAGCAGCCTATATATGTGCAGCGAGGCTACCCTGACACACGGTGATTACACAACATATTTGGTAATTACCATGCTCCAGCAGACTCCAGCACCACATGTATCAGTGTCCCTGCACTGAAAAATGGCGGTGAGGGCACTTTAAAACTTGTTCAGTGAGCTTTAGTTAAAGCACCCCTGCCACCATTTTTCAGCGCAGGGACACTGTTGCAAGTGATGCTCCCAGCATTTTAATTAAAGCGACTCTTGGAGCTGCTGTAATTAAAGTGCCCCCTCCCCACACACACTCCCAGAGCATGTGTATAAACTCCCAGAGATGCACAGCTGATCTATATTTTAATTCTTCCTGTATGTGTAGAACATGCAAAGTGAATCAAGAAGAGGTAAAAGGGAAAAAAGAGTGTTATCAATAGGAGTGAATGTGTGTTAGCATTGTGTTTCATAGCACTAGCACAATTCTGTTTTTTTTGTTCATATAGCACAGAATGAACTGGGACTCTAAAATACAGGGTACATCATACAGATTAGAAAGGAGAATTTTGCATGTAGCATGGAGCTTTAATAATTTTACCACTTATGGTAAAATATGGGGGGGAGAGGGAATTACTATCTATTTTCAAAACTAAAGGATGTTACCATTTAGAAAGAAACAAAATACTCAAAAAGTCACCCTTCCAAACGAATGGCTTATAAAAAAAAAAATATATATATAGTTATTTTGTGGTTAGATGATCACAAAGTTCCCTCTGAAGGTAGTTGCAGTTTGCTCATATTTGCCCATGTCTGATTGCAAAAGAATAGTTCAACTGCTTTCAATAAAAAGGTTGCCATCTTTTAAAATACATGTCACACAACTTTCTAAGGCCATCATATTGTGTCAGGTTCCAGGGTAAAATATTAAGTTCTAGCAAGAGAATTTGCTGTCAAAACTTTTAGGGTACTCACATTTTTATAGGGTTACAAAATGAGGCCCCAGTTTGGGTTTATGTGTATGCTATACTAATATCATTATTAAAAATTGCACCATATGAAATATTTACATTTTTATTTTGTACTGTATTGGAGACGCTCACCTTTGAAATTTATAGTAATGTTTACATTATTTAATTGAACATGAATTATTCTCTTAAGCTAATTTTCCTTAATCAGTTTTTCTACTAAATGGTGCCAATAATTCCCTTCTGTGAAATGTAAAAAGACTACCCTTATTTTAAAGTTTATCTATTTTATGGTATATTATAGACAAATACCAGTAAGGTAAGTCATACTGAAAGGCAGAAGTATGCCTTTCAGTAGGCATGTGTGTGTTTAGCAAAGTAAAGCATGCAAAGTTTGTAGTAATCTCCAATTCTGAAATAATAGATTAGTAGGTTAAAATGCATAGTAGTCGCAGCAGCAGCATTTCTCTTCTCTTCTTATGTAAAGCAGATATTATATAAGCATAGTCATAACGTAAATTATTTTTGTCATGACTAGGTTTGTATTAAAAATCTGTTTAGTGATTAAGGCCAAAAACTACCCCCTGTCATTTTTCACGCTTGCATTTACTCATACTTCAGACTTGTCTCAGCTAGATCAACTAAATTTCCTCTGAAAGATGGAGAATGTATCCAGCCTCACTCAGTCACAGTCCAGAAGGAATTCAGTTATTTCAAGAAGTCTCATTACGCAAGATCGTTCTATTGCCTCGCGTTATTTATCTTGTGGTACTATCACCTTTTACTACCCCTTCTTCGTTCTTAATTCAAATTAATAAAGTCCTGCAGTGAATGATTCTTCAGTTCGTTTGAAATTTCTTTTTGAAAGAATGAAAAGTCCTCAAAAATCACAATACTTATAAAATGGTTGAGGGGGGGGGGGAAGCCCTTTATTCTTTCCTCTAGACTTCAGTGACACTATGAAGTTTCACATAATTTGCAGACTGCATCTCATAAAATACTGGCAAAATTTATTCAATTCAAATTAAATAGATGTAGCACAGAGTAATCTTTCTCTATTAAATATGTCACTTTTTGCAATTGTTTCTTAATATCCCTCACAGCTTCCATCTAAGATTAGCACTTTCTTTGCTGCCACAGTTTCACTAACCTACTGAATTATTCACTGAAGCATAACCTTCAGATATCAGGTTAGAAAGACCTTGATTATGGCAGGAAGTGAACTGTATAAACCATTTTTCTTTAAAAGAAAATTTCTCAGTATAGAAAAGTCTGAAATGAGGTAAGTATTAAATGTGTGTAAAAAATTAAGTTCATAATTGATAGGAATTTAGTCAACTGTGACATTCCTGTATTTTGTTTATAATAATGTACAATAACTTTCTAGATACCACAAAACAGTGTAAAAACACATGCAGTTTCATGGTGCTTATTTAAACTTAAGAAAGTACAAGCCAGGATATGCATTTTGGTTTTAGCTTTAAGGTAAAACTTTATTGTATATGTCATGGAGTATTTCACATGGATTTAATATATTCTGGACAATGCTTATTTACATCCAATTCCTGATATCTGCCCCATTTGCTGCAATTTATTTTTATGGGTTTCTCAGCACTGGAAACCATGGTGACAGAGTGGAAGGCTTCCCTACAGCAAACTGCTGTTATTGACCATTACTTTGTGCCAGCCGGTGTTGAAAGGTCATTTGAACATCTACCAAGGAGACATCAGCTTCAAGAACACTTCTTTTGCTAGTGATGAAATCCAGAAACTCACCACTCATAAGCCAGCTATTTCAAGACCAGTGCAATGGCACCCAGGAGTTGAAATGTAATCATGATATTTAACAAGCTTAACTACTCTAGCTCTTAAAGGTACTATGATAGTAAAATGTTGGGGCAAGCAACATTCATCAATTATCCTACTTGTCATGTGCAGAAATTTTCATAATGAATTGACCTAGAATAAGAACAACAGGCTTGATAACTGCACAATTATGCAGTTGGATTCTACTAATGATATTAGCTTTTTGATACATTTGCAGATGTCACAAATGGTGCAGGAATAGAAAACTGAAGAAAACTAGTGGTATAAGACCTGAGGCTATTAAATAATAGTAGGGTTGTTAATAGGATTTGTTGCATAGATTTGCTGATCAACATTTACAGAAGCAGAATATAAACCATGTTCGGCAAGGAATCAGCTTCTTAACTTTAAAAGAGGCATTAGCAAATTTTCTTCCTTCCAATGAAGTATTCAGCTCTTAAGACATGTTTAAACCTCTCTTTCTCCCCTGCAGCCTGTCTCAGACTTAATGCTTGTGGTTTGTAGGGGGTTTTGAAGCATTTAAAAGAGCCAGATACGAGTGACTAAAGTTGTCAGTCAAAACAAGTAAATGTTTTACAAGCTATACAAAATAATCTATAAAGAAATGAAAATAAACTTTTCTTTTTAATTATGAAAATACCATTTTTTCAAAGTGTGTGTTTCTTCTCAAAGAAATCGTAAACAAAGAAGGGTATTTGAAAGGAGTCTGAGGTTTGTTTAGCTAAAATAGGGTGAATTCAAGTTCATTTTCCATATCAATTTGTAAATTCTTTTTTTTATGTCTATCCTAAATATTTGTCTGGTTAGTTAATATTTTTGACTGAAGAATTTATGGGTCATATCAATTATTTGTCAAGTCATATTTCTCCTGTGTTTATCATTACTTTAACAATGCCAACAACATTTTTTCTTATTAAATTGTGAATAAAAATGTGAACTAATTAAGCTTTCTGTATTAGAAATGAGGAATTTGATCATGGTGTTTTTAGTAACATGGGCCTAATATCTATGACCTGGTGAAGATTGTTCACATTAATTTAGTTATATTAATTGACTCCATTATGAATTAAACCCTGGGTATTAAAAATGCCTTATATTTTGTGTTCTGAACTATTATTGACAGTATTGGAAATTTCATAGAGTTTACAGTTTACGAACCAGATTAAAATATAGGCATTGGGAACAGAAATTGTCAAAAATTGGTGGTGATTGCTCCAAAAATTTGACACAAATATGATTTACTATGTGCCTTGGAATTGTATTATTCTGAGCCCTGATTATATGGGATACTATTAAACTGAAATTTCTTCAGTGATTTATTGTTTTATCATCAAACCTGAAGAAAGCAATGTGGTCCAAGGCATGCTACATTTTTATTCTTTCATTTACCTACCTGTAAAATGGAAATAATACTTCTCTATTGCACAGAATTGTGAAAACAAATTATTTGCTAATATTTAGAATCTCTCATACATGTAATGATAGAAAAGTTAACATTATCTTGAGGAGCAAACAGCCTCATACCCAAATGTACATGGATAAGAAAAGTACTGTGATTTTTCAGCTTTGCATCAGAGTGTTTACCCTCCTGTAATGATTTCTATATTTTGAGTTAATTGGAAAACCTTTAAAGAAATTGAAAAGTCAGTTTACACATATCATGTATAAAGGGCTTTACAGTTAATTATTCTAGTACTTTGGGATAATTGATGAATAAATATAGAATTTAAAGTTATGTTTTCTTTCAAATTGTATGTATTTGAGAGGTTAATAGCAGACATAAAATATAGTGGTCACCAATAGCAACTGCTGTAGTTAAGAAAGAGTTCAAACATCCATTTTATCCCCTCCCCCCTTCATTAGCTTAGAAATATGTTCAAGTGAATTACTTTAGAAATGAGGTTTTACATGTGTGCATAAACAATTCTGAATGTACTTACCTATTTACTTATTGCTTGAGTCATCACAGTAGCTGACCTCTCTACCAGTATTAATGAATGTTGCCTCATAACTTGGTTCCAGAGTAAGGGTAGTATTGTCTTTTCCATTTAAATGATAAGGGACCTGACCATTATAACTTGCCAAAGGTCATGCATAAAGTATGTAGAACTCCTGGCTATTCAGGATAGAGTGCCTGAGTCTCTATTTAAGTGGCTTGGCTGTCAGGCGCACTCTCTTATTGTGTAAAGACATGCATGTGAATCTTCAATGGCAAAACTCTATTTAGATTGAAAAAACTACACTCATGCAGTGGGCATAATAGCATAAAAGGGCAAAGGATCTGGAATCATATCACTTGGAGTCAACTGACTTCTCAGAGCTTAACTTCTCAGTCTCAATACTGAACTGATGCCAATTTGGTTATGGAGTAATTTAAATGTCTCTTTTTTATAATTGTCATGTTTGCTGTAGTGCTATTATTAAATGTTATTAGATATGCACATGCAGAAATGTTTTCAATACCATGCATATAGTTGTGTTTCACTATCTAATGACAATCAGGCTGTCTGAAAAGCCTCAAAGACTTTGGCTACATAGCACAAACAGGTCCAATAAATGTGTGTACATACAATATTCTGTTCAAGAAAAAACATTATGCAAATCATATCAAACACTCATTTCTGGGCTGTTTGGTATCTTAGAGAATAAACCACTGAACCTTGCTTCAAGTCCACTTTTAATAAAAGTTCTGTGTATTGGATGTAGCACATGTGCATATAGCTACCCCACCCGTCTGGCCTAACCGGTCTCTCTAAAGGTTCAGTGTGTTGCTCATTGAATAGTAACCAAAGCCGTAAATGCTTTGCCAATACTTTTTTAAATTTTTATATAGTGAAACTATGCTGGGTAAAATGCAATTTTAGCATAAACCCACATTTTACTCACTTTTCCATTTGAACTGAAGATATAGTGTTCAATTCTTTGCCCATTTTCCCTCTGCTTGGAATTAGAGGCTCAGTTAGATTTTTCATTCTAGGTTTCTCTTGGCCCTTTGTCTTTAGCCCTAAACATTATGCTGTGAAAGGGATAGGGAGAATTATTTTCAATTGCCATTAAGTGGAGCTGTACAAGTCAGTGTCAAGCAATCAACATTCTGCATATAACTGGTCATTGTACATCAGAGGCAGATGCTTTGATGGTAAACAATATACAGCAACTACTCGGTTCTTAGCAGTGGGAAAGTGGGATGCATACTCTCTGGTTTCTAATACTGTCTCTTCTGACTCCCCAAGTTTACCGTTATTATAACCTGTAACGTGTAGGAGTGCATATTTGTGGAATGCAGCATTCAGTGTATTAGACGTTCATACGTCAAATAAGATTTTCAGAAGTATCAAACAATTGAACTACTGGAGAACTGTAACTAATACTACTAGAGTCTCTCTTGCTGCAAAACTCTCTTCTGCACATGAAGATGACTGGGAGTTAACTCTTAGGCCATCCCTGACCCTGCATCAATTCAGAGCCACAGATAGGCTGCTTTCAGTTTCATCTTCTCTGCCAAGGTAGGTCTGGTGGAACATGGACATTGGCCTGGGGAAGGAGGAGGAGGGAGCAGAGGCACAGACCTGAAACTGGTATAATTTTGTCTGACAGAAAATAAAATTATCTGCTGGGCCTTTGGGGCTGGTTTAAGATACCTTTATACCCTGTTAGCATAAATAGCATCATAAAATCACTGGAGAGACTCTGGTTTTCCTTCTCCTCCTCAAATACACCATAGTATACAACTAATGCAAAATGCAATATAAGATGCTCCCTGAGGAATGGTAAGGAATCTCAAATAGTAAGTTATATTTTCCTTGCAAAGGTCATAGCTGATTTGTGAATTCACAAAACAACAACAATAGAACATGAATTTCTAAGGTTAAAATAAATACTTTTTTTACATTGAAGGTCACTTGGCCCTTGTAAGAAGCTAGCAAGGACTGGGAGGACCTATTATTATGTAATAATCATATAAGACAGAGCTGCCTCAAATTGGCCTCATCTATATAAGACACAGACTCTGCAGTAGCCCATGACTACTGCACAGTAGTGACATGTGGCAAGAAGCATGACACAATGCTACTGAGAGTAGTCATGAGCTACTGCATAGGTCAGCATCACGAAACAGTTTTTTCTGTGCGCTACTGGGCAGTAACCCTGGTTACTGTGCAGTCATTTAGTACTTGTTTATACGTGACTGACACCTGATTTTGAATGGGGAGAATATTTTGTGTGTGGCTTATCTGGGGCATTTCTTCAACTTTCTAGTAGGCTATTGTCCTCTACAGCTTGTTTCCCAGGCTACACAACATTTTTTTTAGACAATAAAAACACTCAGCAAGTTTTTTTCCCTTGCTATAGTCACAAATTTATAGGAACCCTTTTCAAAAGCTATTTAATAGATTTTTTTTTTTAATCTACACTGTGTTGAAATATTTTCATAGATTCATAGATGTTTGGGTTGCAAAGGACCTCAGTAGATCATTGAGTCTGACCCCTTGCCCTGGGCAGGAAACAGTGCTTGGGTTAGATGACCCCAGCCAGGTGTATGTCTAGTCTTCTTTTAAAGAACCCCAAGGTAGGGGAGAGGACCCCCTTCCTTGGAAGTCCATTCCAAATTCTGGCAACCCTTACCGTAAAGAAGTTCTTCCTTAGGTCTAACCTAAATCTGCTCTCTGTCAGTTTGTGGCCATTGTTCCTAGTTACTCCAAGCGGTGGCCTGGTAAACAGAGCATCTCCTATTACTTGCTGCTGCCTCCCCCTTCCCTGATGAATTTATAGGCAGCCACGAGATCACCCCTCAGCCTTCTCTTGTGGAGCTTGAAGAGATCCAGGTCCCTCAATCTCTCCTAGTAGGGCTTTGCCTGCAGGCCCCTAACCATATGAGTGGCCCTTCTCCGAATCCTCTCAAGGTTGTCCACATCCCTCTTGAAGTACAGCACCCAGAACTGGACGCAGTACTGTAACTGCAGCCTGACCAATGCCATATAGAGGGGAAGTATCACCTTCTGGACCTGTTCGTCATGCATCTGCTAATGTATGATAAAGTGCAGTTAGCTTTACTGATCACTTCGTCACACTGATGACTCATGTTCATCTTGGTGTCAGCTATGACTCCTAGATCCCTTTCTGCTGCTGTGGTGGTTTGGTTCCATGATATAATGACAATATTATTAAAAATACCATTCAAGGGATATTACAGGTGGAACTGGTTTCACTTTTGTGGAATTAGGTTTACTTCCATTATCATTTTCTATGCCTCAATCCTAATTCAAACTGGTGCATTATTGAATAGAACCACTTTTGAGAGGGTTAGACAAGGAATTTGTCCACAAAGACCCTATGGCATCTGTGCCAAATAACATTTTATTGTAAGTTATGATCTTTCTCTTACCTTGTCATTATCCTCATCAGGGCCTGAGTAGTGATTACGTTCTGTGGTCTTTCTTCGGGTCTTCCAGGTACCTTCTGTTATCCAGGAATCATCCGTGCAATGGGAATGGAATTCAGAAGGCATGGGATGCCTTAATGGTCACAGAGGTGATGTTACCACACAGGTTATAATAGGGATGAGGGAGATGTTCCAACTGTAGTCTAAATAGTCCACTGAGCCCTTTCAAGGGGAGCCCATGAATTTTGTACTTGTCCTTGGAACCACTGAGGGAATAGCCCTGTGAAAGGGAGATAAGGGAAAAGGGAGGCTGAAAAGAGCAGAGAGAGCTAAGAAGAACTTGAAAGGAGATGGAAAGAAAAAAAAGAGGAGGACTACAGGAAGAACAAAAAAGGCAAAAAAAAAATAAAAAAAATTAAAGATGTCAATAGGCTGGATTAGTGAATGGGCCCTTAACACTATCTTTCTTTTGCACTGCTATATTTTGGGCACAGCTATTTGTTGGTGCTTCTAGCTGTAATTCCTTATTTTATCTCTGGGAGAGAGAGCTCACAGCTGAATCTTTATACGTATGAAACTTAAATATGACCATTGTCAATACAAATGTAGTGTCTGTATACAGAAAAGGTTCTTTGGGTAAATCTGATATCTTTTATTAGACCAACTAAAATAGTTGAAAAACATCTTCTTTGCAAGCTTTCAGGTACAAACACTCTTCACCAGGTGGATGTTTCCTTACCTGTGTAAGGAAGCATCTGCACTTGGTCTATGCTTTTCCTGGGTGGAATAGAAGAGAAGCCAGAGGCCAGTATGCATGTGAGAATACCAGTCAGTGAAAATGCAAATTGAGGCAGTCAATGGGTGAGAAACACGTGGGTAGGGGGAGGGGAATGTAGACCTGGTGATAAGAATATAGCTCCTAAATAGTAGAGAGGTTACCTGGGATATCAGATATTAGCAAAGTTATAAGGTGTCATAAATTCAGGGTTTGTGTACAACATGCAAATCCATTTGAATGACATTTACGTATCATGTAGAATGCTGTGAGGTGCATTCATTTGGCATATTATTGTTTCCTTATATTTTAAATGTCTAAGGAAAAAAAATCAAGCTAGTTTTTATGAGCTTCCCAGAAATACTTTGAATCTGTCGCTCTTGTTCAGTTACTCGAATAAAGTTCTTGGTTTTACTTGTTGGTATTTTCTTAAAATATATTCTGTCTCTATTATTTGAGGTCTATCATAATTTGCAAAGTTTTTCATATCTTTGGTGAATTCCTGCCCCTATTGATGTCACTGGAAAAACTCCCTTTGCCTTTGATGGAGCCAGGGTTTCACCTTATATAAACACTGAGCATTTTAGAGTTCCTGGTTCTGTTTTCTGTTTATTGTGAGGTTTTCCTGGAAAATCAGAAAAATGTCTCTAAGCATGCATGTATCCATGTTTCACTCACAGCAAGATCTCTGCTCATTGTTGTCTTGGGTTCTGTGCGCAGCAGCATCTGTTTTACCTATCCACTTTCAACTGTCATTAGTCGTCACTGTATTTCTATATCTTGTTTATTGGGAGTGGCTTCAACATCTTGTTCCGAGCCTTGTAAATCCTGGCAGCTGATCTGTTTACACAACAAAGGTTTTGTGACAAAATATAAAAACAGCAATTAGGGACAAATTAATTTAGAGGGGGAGTTTTTTGGACATATGGAAAGGTGCATTTCAAACATGTCAAGCTCAAACTAACATTCCAGGTACAAGCTGCAACGTTTCTGAGCTTGATTCAGAAAATCCTTGTTTTGGTTCAGTTTTGCCAAACTTAAGCCACAATTATGCATTTCTATTTCTCAATCAGACTTGTAGAAACTCACTGACTTATAGATGGGTGCCTATATCCACACCAGCAGAGGGATTTTCTGTCAGGAAATTTGTTGTTAAATTGATTGAGGCATAAATTCCATTTAGAGAGACTTTACTCATGTGAGTAGTCCCTGGGTATAAGGTGTTACTTAGCATGAACACGAGTGGCAGAATTGGGCCCATTGACTTCAATATAGTTACCCGCTTGAATAGGAATTTAGTGTCAGGGCCTTGGGTTTTAAAGCAGATCATTTATTTGTCTAAAATTACACAATAATAGTTAATATAATTGATTATTCAGGGTTTCTCATATGCTAAATATATATGTGTGTATTTAGTGTGCAGGACTTTTTTGTTTAAAATGGGCATTAAAAATAAGAATGTCAGTGTGAGAATAGGTGGGCTTAATGGGTTAAAAACTGTGTAAATGTTACTCTAGTTAAATTACAGCTTGTTGTTCAGATGAATACTCTCCACTTCTCATATAGCTTTAAATTATGGACAAATGCTTGCAATTGTGAACTACCTACATTGTGGCTGCCTGTTCCCAGGCTTCATCAACCCTAGCTGTCCAATGGGATTACTGTAAGCTTTCACGGCAGTCTGCCAGCCACTGATCAGAAATTCATATCCCTGGATGTTAGATTGCTCTCTTTATTCCATCCTTGTGATGGCTGTGATTGCTGTCATGGTGTTAGGTTAGAAATTAGCATTTTGTGGCCCAAATTTTGCCATCCAGAACATAATCAGAAAAGAGAGAGATAGAGAGAGAGGAAAAAAAAAGAGAGAGAGAGGGAGAGAGAGAAATCAAAGAATAGTAATTTCATCTGTCAAAGAAGGGAAATGCACTACTACCATGATACAGATGTCTACGAAACTTAGGTCAGGAAATGTTGTGGTATTTATGGTCCTATTTGGCAAATGCTTAGGCAGGTGGTGCTTTTCTGTTACCGCAGACCTCACTTCATAGATTAATGGTTTTCCTCTGATAAAAAAAAAAAAAAAAATCCATTGGTGAAACTATAGGTGGGCTTCAGAAACTCTTAAATTAAAAAAAACAAGGATCTCTAGCAGATACTTTCAAGGACATGCTGAATTAATCACAAGAGGCTGGTTAGCAGGAGGTCAGAGAGAGACTTCTTAGCATCATTTTGGGTCATATGTCTAGAGGCGATGGCAGTATGTATGTGCTGTATTGTAATATCCCCTTTCTAGTTTACTTGTCTGAGTCAAAAAAAGGATGAACGCATATTGCATAGGGCTGTTGAAAGGAAAGACACACACTGGTAAATATCAATAGTTTTCTTTGCTGTTCTTTTAAAACTGAGACATATCTGACTAAATAATAAAAATATTTCATTGTTTTTCACCATTTTATGCTATATTCAGTAATCCTTCTATTTCTTACATTTTTATTTCTCTAAATGTGTTATGTTTGATGATACAAGGTTGCTTATTGAACAGCACAGTAATATTCACAGATCAGATGGCTTTAGATGAGCATATATTATTGTTTCTGAACAGAGATCTTGTCTATTAATCTGTTTTCAAAATGATTAAATAGGGCTTAATTACAGAAAAATTTTGAAAATAACTATTTAAAATTTAGTATAGGGGTATGATGGATCCTTTAAAGGTAGCTTGTTGTTCTTTTTAGGCAATTCAGACATGCTAATTTTTCCTGTCATTAGCACTGAACAGGCTGGAAGGATTCTGACATGCGAAGTGCACAGCTTCTTTTAGTAGCCTTGATTTTTATCCACCCAAGCTTATCCATCATCTTTAATCATGCAAAAAGCAGGATTACTTAATCATTTCATTTTATTGAAAAGAAAAAGAAAGATTTACATTAAAATGATGACATGCAAGAAAAAAATAAATTGAAAATGATTATGAAGAAAATGTAATATGGAGACTAAAGCTCCATTGGTTTTGTGATGCTCATTTAAAGCAATGATGTAGTAAAGCCAAGATGATGATGTTAGCTGTTGAAGTATAACCATTTTATCTTTGTATTTTAACATGCATCCTAACGTGGTATACGTAGCCAATTACAGCAGATGATCAAGAACAAGGCTTTATTTTTTCATCTACTATGTACCTTTTCTTATGTACTAAACACTTTTCTTTTGTCTAAAGTATGTGTATTTTAACATGCAAAATATTGACTTTTGCAAGCATGCAAATATTTTCATAATAATTTAAAATGCATTTATTTGTTTGTTACTTTATAGCACAGAGTAGGCCATAATGCACTAATTAGACTATCTCTTGAAAATATTGGGTTATTCAAAATATGTATTACAGATTTGGAAGATCAGAAAATTCAAGAATTGGTCCTCCTATACTGTGCATCTGTTCTTTTCCTGTGTTTTCTGACATCTTAAGTCTACTTGATATCTTTTACCACATTTCTTTTTTAGTTGTGCTCTCATTACCCATCTTTTTATATAAAAAATGTGTTTGACTTTTGAATGTATGTATTTCTTAAAGATCTTAAATGACTGTCATGACAGTGTGTGTCAATTTAGGTAACTTAGTACGAATAGAAAATTGCAGGTAAACTTCTGATGTCATAAAATCATGTAGCAAAGGAAGGAGATTATTGTTTCATGAAGAAAGTTTGTTTCTTAAACTGTGAAATTAGGAGTCTTTTTTGGGGGGGTATGTATCCAACAAGTGGTTTTTTTTGTCAAAGGATATTTTTAGACTGTTTCTCCAGTTATAAAGCATTAGATTTTTAGATCCTAATTCAATATTTACATATAGCTGCATTAAAGAAGTACTTGTAATGACCTAATTGGTAAGCACTATTTTTATATTTCATTCTACTTTATTAAGTTGACTGAATTTAAGATTGACTATTCCAGTGACAAACTGTTTTGGCTGTATGATTTCTTAGTGACATGTGAAAAATATCCAACTTTTTGAGTATTTTTCAATACTGTATATTCCTAGGCATTAAACATTTAATTCGTTTGAAAACACACATGCTCTCTGCTTTTTAGTTTTGCCCCTCTACAATCTAAAACTAGGCCTGGTAGTATAGAGAAAAGTGGTAAATTAGCTAGAGGAAAAATAGTTTATAGCTATTTCTTTTGTAAGGCCTGTAGTTCTTGAACTTAACACAAATACTTTGTTGCATTGTTCCTGTGTAGTACTTGGCTTTGATAGCTAGCTGCTTTGATAACTAACTCTCTGGTAGCAGTGAGCAGTTTAAACTGATGTAGAATATATCTGTACAAATTAATACATTCTTGTGAGATCCCTAAATTTTCAAGCTTACCCTATAGTAATCGGTGTATATGTGTGTGTGTGTGTGTGTGTGTGTGTGTGTGTGTACACTAAGTACAATAGGAGAAGCTCATAACCAATGTTTTTCTTGTACTTGTTACTAAAACTCCTTTATAAACTAAGCTGCCCTGTATTAGTTTAAAGCTTTCAATTACTTGTCAAAACTTGCTTTAAAGAAAAGGATTTACCAAAAAATATTTTAACCTGTTTTTTTCTTGCAAATAAATTGTGTCTATAGTTCTCACCAGTTTGAATGCATCGATCTGTCACGTGTGCAACAAATCGAGTTGGAATCATAAACTGAGATATTAAGAAAGGATATTCTTTCAGAGTTCACATTTGTGACTTTGAACATTTTAGTTACAAAATCACCATGATTTTGCAGTATTTTCCAAAAATGCTTGAGAGTTTGGGGTACTCTCTGCTATGTCTAGTTACTGTCCTTGTAAAGGTGAGGTAGAGTAAACTAATTTTACAGATACCTTATTGGCAACCTAAAGCTGACAGGAAGATATTTCTGGACTGTAAATATTATTTACCATTTTTAAGTGATGTTTCTATTTCTCCTTTAATATGATTATCTGTATTTTATATAATATAAAATTGTATAACTTTTTCATATTTGATATTGAAGTTATCTTCCTAAAATTAACTTCCTATTTGACCCTAAATACCTAAGGAAAGTCAGATTTACTTCTGTCTTTTCTATATAAAAGACTGGAAACATTTTTCTTTACTGCTACTTCTGTGTTTCTCCTTCTCTCTCTGTCTGCCTTTTTTTAAAGACTAGGTAAAGCTGGTGAGATTTTTCTGAGGTGTGGAGTTGGTGATCTGCAGATAGTAATTATGAAAATACAATTTGATAAAATTGGTTGAACCTAGTCTTACATTAAGTGCCTTCAACAGAGCTATATTTGTATCCATGAAACAACTGTAGGTGTGAGTCCATAATTTGAAAATGTACACCTGCAAAAGTATAATAATAATAATTTTAAAATTCTTCAATCCAGAATGGCATTAGGGTATTTATAATTTACCTATTTGCTATTTTAAACTTCTGATTTGCTATGTTTGGTGTATATATAGTCTAAAGAATCTTATGTCTTTATTCTGTAAAAATATAAATTTAAATAACAAAATCTTTAATATCCATAATGTTACTTTCAGTCTTCACAGGTCTTTGAAATATTATCTTAAACTAAGCTTTCAGTTTAAAGTAGCAAGCATAATTTATCTTTTAAAGTAAATATGTGCATCTTTAAAGCATCTTTGAACATGAAAATCAAAGTTAATTATCAGGAATCCTTTAAGTGTAGTCAAAGCAGTACAGATGATTGACAAAAATTGCAACAGATTTAGTTACTATAAAATGTAAGCAATAGGTGGCAGTGTTACCTAAATGCTCTTTGCTTTGAATTTAAAAAGGATGGGAGTACTTAAGAGGAACATGACATTTGTTTTACTTGTACATAATTGAAGATATGTATAAACAAATTTAACACAGCCAGGATGTTTAGAAAACTTTTCCCAACAAAGTTTAATTTAAGTATCCATCATTTTAACCACCTTCAATTTTGTGTTACAGCAATAATTAATTAAAATATTATATTGGGATCCAAACTATTTAATTATAGGTGCAAGATAAGTAAAGAACATTCAAGTATAACATACTTTATTCAAAAAAGCTATTACTTTCAACTTTATGATAATGTATGGTAATGAACACATAGTACAATATCAAGAAATATAAACAAATTATTTTTCTACATTATAAATGTATAAATATAGGATCTGGTTAATATGAGCCTATAGTGCATGCTACCCCCATAGATAGGCAGTCCAAAATTAAGCTTATACTTTCTTTTAGTATGTGCAAAACTAAATCATCACTATAAGCTTCTAAAAGTCTGCAAATCCTGATTTCCTCTTTACATTTAAGTATATGCCTTATTATGCAGATCTTCTGGACAAGAGGCACATTACCAAAATAGGAGTGGAATCACTCAGAAAAAACAGAATTTTACAAATCAAGTATATCGGTATGCAAATAGATTTAACGTATAAAAGGTATCACAAAAGGCAATGCTATCTAGTATAAATCACAAAGGCTTGCAATTATTTAAAATATGTTTGTTTAGTTGACCGTTCCTATGTCTATTTAATTATATAATAGTAAAAATACCATACTGACCAATGCAGCTGCCATGTTCCATATCATGTGTTCTACCCTCTAGGATGCAGCTTTCTTATAGCACCTTCCCCAAGAAACACATTTGTCAGTGTATACTAAAAACACCGTGCTGTACTTTTTGCAGTTTTAAAAAAGATGATCTATTTGCTATGTATTTTAGTTTGATAATTAATCATTGACCATTTATTATTTAATTCCTATTTATTTGTTAACCTAAAATTAGTATAGTACTAGTAAGAAATGGAGAGGTAAATGATAATCATGCTGAGGAAAGAAGATAGTGATGGATAGAAAGCAATGATGAAATGTGTCTGTTAGGATAGTTTTCTTCTGTACCACCATTTCGTTGCTGCTCTGGGATTACAGCAAAATGGTGGCCACTTATATTTTATGGAAAATGTAAATTTTATAGTAACCATTCTATAGAATTCAAATTGCTACCTCCCTTTTATTTCTATTATATGTCCTTTGTAGAAATAAGAAAGTCAGGTTTTCCTTCTGAATCCAGAAATATGAAATAAGCTCAGTAGCAAAATTGTATGTTAGAAAACCTGCATATACCTAACCTATGGTATAATAAAACAAAAACTATTCAATTAGGAAAATACTGTTTTCTTATTGCAAAAACATATTAGCTTTTCATGAACTAATAACAAAAATGCAGGGTTTTTTTTTTCATTTTTGCACAGCAGAAATTGGAGAAACTGATTGCAAATATTTGTGGCATTTCTGCTATGGACAAACTAAAGTCTTCATTATCAAGAAATTCTAATGAAAGGCAAAACTTAAAGAGCTGAGAGAGAAAGTTTCCAGACTTAGCTTACTCCTACTGTTTCTGCAGTCCCAGTGGTTGACAGGTCCATGGAATGACAATAACATTGTCTTGTAAAGAATCCCCTTATCTACAGTCCTAGTTAGGGGGTGAGGTGCAGTAATATGAGCAAACTAGCCACTCACCTTGTCACAGTTTACAACAAACTATGCATTGTGGTTATAATTATTTTTTAATAGAAATACTCTATAGAATTGAATAGGAATCATCATATATAACTAGTAAATATGATTTTATTAACTGCACTTATTAAAAAGAATAGGAAAGCAAAACTGAAGGAGAAAGAGAGAGAAGCAAATGAAGGTAAGTAATATAGAGAAAAAAAGTGAGGGAAAAAGCATAATGAACAGATTTGAAAATCAAGAGAAGACCCATGTTCTAGCTCTAAAGGGTAATTTAATGTGTTGCTGTTGCAATTATAAGTTGTAGCTGATCATGGTAAATATTGATAAGTGTTCCTTTAAAAGAAGCTTGGTTCTCTCTTTTTTTTAACTAAATGACTTTTTAAAATATATTTAATAATCCAAAATAAGTTTCTACATAAAAATGTTATTAAGTGCAATATATATGTTATAATGTATAAGAAACAAAATAGAACATAGGTACCATTTTAAATACTAGAAATGAAAATGTAATTTCAGTGAATCATGCTGTACTATTTGTCTTGATTGTATCAATATTGGGTAGCTATAATTCTAAAATAGGTATGACTATTAAGGTATTTTGATTAAAGGCAGTACATTTTGTATATATATATATTGATACTAATTAACCTTAAAGAAAGGAAGCTTTCAGCTTTAAGTAGTTAATACTGTACTTGAAATGTTTGTCTGCATTTAATTTGGTATTCTGATGGCTGAAGCAGGAGTATATCTAAAAGAACTGTATTTTGTTTCCAGAGTGTTTGTTATATTCAGAAGGAAAAGAGATAGAAATAAATGTTTGCATTTGTGCATGCACACACACGTGCACTGGGATATGTTGGCTAGAAAAATCATGCCAGCTGAAGACAAGAATGGTACTGTGCCTTAAGTATTCCTTTGACTTCCACTTCACTCTAAACACTTCTGCCCAAATCAGTTGATGTCCCTCACATTACATATTTAAAATGTTGACTGATGGCAATATGTAAAAACATTACCTAATCTTAAAAGATTGACTAAAATTTAGTTTTCTTTATCAGTTGTTTGGTTTATTCTGGAATGTTCAAATCTCATTACAAAAAGTATACCCAACAGTGCTACCTTGTTGCCCTACCTTAATGCAATTTTATGAGACCACCATAACCATATATGTACAATAAGAACATATGTATTATTTACTTAATTGCTTGTTTTATAGCCACGTAATTGGCAAATGTATTAGTGGTGACTTTGTGAGAAAAGCATCTTATTTTATATTGAACAAAACAATATACCGATGTCAGACTATTTAATCTATCTTAAAAATAGATTGGCTTTTTATAATAATTTCACACTTTTTTAAATTCACTTTTTTATATTCATGCACAGTACTTCAAGTATGTCACAATTCTGTTACATGAAATAGTCAACAGATTCTAAGAATCAGTGTACTACTTTTGGATTTCAGTTTTATAAGGTAATCTATACACTTCACACTATTATTTTAAAAAATGGAAATCACAGTCTTTTGCCAATATCAGTCTGTAGCCAATGAACTAATATCTTAACGCTACGCATATAAACACCTAAAACATAAATGTTTTGCATGCTAAAAATATATTTTAAATTAACATATTAATGGCTGCACTATTTGTAACATGATTAATGTTGACAAAATATAAACAGTCTAGTACTGCAATTTCCTAGGAGTTTAGTTTACTTTTAAAAAATCACTATTGCACCATACAAACACACCTTAATTTAGCTTAACCTAGCTACTGCACACATTGGAGCACTGTCAACATTTCTAATAACAAGGAAAATGTTGCAGTATATGAAACTTGAAGTATTCATGTCAAGCTAAAGGATCAGTGCTTTGACCACAGCAATGTAAAAGCAAATTGAATCATATTAAAGCCTGCAAAATTACTGCCCTTTATGGTACTTCCGCTATCATTAGGGTCTGCCAGGGGTACCACTGAAACTCCCAGTTATGATCTGGATTAGGCTGAAACATGATAAACAAACTGTAAGTACAGATACATCTAAACCAAACAAAAATAAACAAAAATCAATTTGGAGCTGCTCTTTATATATACACACACATGCACATGCACATGCGCACGCGCACGCGCACACACATTTTGGAGATAGATATCTCTCTATCTCCAAAAAGTACCACAAATATATGGTGGTATATATATACACCCACAATATATATATATATATATATATATATATTTGTACATCTATGGGTATATTTGTACAACTATCTACAAGTGTTTAAATATTATTGAAAGTAAACCAGTAGTTAAGTACTGCATATCATATAATACCTTATCATACACAAAATATTAAAAATTAATTTGTTGTATTCTATACTATATTGTTTGGAAATTGACCCATACTTTAATATTATTCTCTGTGTTGGGCAGAGAACTTTTGAGCACATTATAGGAAAAAAACCTTTCATGTTTGTACAATAACTAATTTTTATTCAACATGTAAATTAAATCTATTGTGTAGACAAATTCCAATATGCTACCTGCTGCATTCATCATTCACTAAATATCTACACATTTTTCCCTTATCTTTACTTTATCATTAGAGGCCTGCATCTGTAAGACAGTTTTATTCTTTTTTGGTGGTCAAATGTTAACATCTTACAGTAAGTTTTATGTGTCTCTGAGTCTGTTAGTCTATAAGTGCATCTCTACCCTGCCTTCTGTGTGTTATGTGGGTTTACATATCTGAAATTGCTTAGAGTTCATGCTCATGTTCAAATTTTGCAAGTATATAAAAACTCAAATAAAAATGCTGCAAAATATGTAAAAATCAATGGCTTAGGCTGCCAACCCTTCTTCAGCTCACTTCATTGTCCAAACATTATGGCTGATACCCTGGATTCTGTCTCGAAGATAAACTTCCCAATTTACCCAGTATGACTTCCTCAAGCTTTCAGGGCTGCCTACTAGATCAGAAGCAGTGAGGTGTTCATGGTGGGGTAGTTAAGTGCTGCTGGGTGATACTGCTTGTCAGTCTGACCTCAACCTACTTTGCTCACCTGTGTGGCTCTCCAGATGTGGCTACAGTGCTTCTGCAGACTGTGCAAAACACCACAGGGAGGATAAATTTGCTGTATAGTTATAACCAGAGTCTTCAACTTACTAGCCACCTTTCCCTCATTGCAGATTGCAGACCCTTGGTTTTGACAGGATGTTGGTATTAGTTTTGAATTTTCATGTTTACTATTTTAGTAGTGCCCTTAATGTTGTTGTTTGCATCTAAGAGCACTTCAGTTTTCTTGCTCTATATTGCATTTAAAAACCTTTAATGAGACTCATTGTTTAATAATATTAAATTTTTGTTTGAGATGCTGGTAATTTTCTATCCTATTAATTCTGCTGAGTTTTCACTGAGTGAAGAAATTATTATTAAACACTTTAAATGATTCATTCATAGCAAGAAAATAATGAAAGAGGAATTATATTTTGCTGATGCTGGCAAAGATAAAAGCTGTGCAATAGCATCCAAGCAGCTTCTGATTTTCACAAGATTTGTCAATCAAAAACTCATTCTACTTGTTCACATTTGTTCACAACCTGGAGGTGGAAAAGACCAAAACTTAGAGGGAACAGACAAGCACAGCTCCCTGCTGTAACTCATGGTGCTTTACAGATATCCCTAGGATCCAACAGATATTTGCTGTTGGGTCCTGGGGGTTGGGAGATGAGCTGCAGTTTAGAGCAGCTGTGTCTTTGCAGCTGCTCTCCTCTAGACATGCCCCTCCCTCCTTCCAACCCTGGTGCTATTTTCAGAATGGGAGCGTAGGGAAGGGAGCAGAGGAAGCTCATTTTGGGAATTGCCCATCTGGTGATGGGGGGGTGGGGTGGGGTGAGTGGATTGGAGCTCCAATACACCTTCCTCACCCTCAAGCACTGGCTGGGCAACCCCCAGAACAATCTCCTTCTGCTCCCATCCCCCTCTCCCATTTCAAAGACAGCTCAGGGAGCAGAGGTCATCTGTATCAGCTAAGCCCTGCTCCCAGCTGCACTGACAGAGGTTAATGAAGGTGCTCCATTTTGGGGTTCAGATGTAATGTAACCATATAATGAGAGTTCAGATTTGCACACAATTTGGCATTTTTAAAGTGCTCCGAAGCCATGCACTTCTGTCAGAGCATGGCTGTAGAATGTTTTCAGTGGCCGATAGCGTGACAAACTGTCACGTCTGTCACTGCCCAGAGAGTTTCCCATCTGCCATTGCAGAATTGCTTTCCTACTGTGTATTTCCTGATATTTTTTGTTTATCTTATTTTAAAACTTACCCAGCAGGAAGTTTCTGCCCCCATTCATTCAACATAAAAATTCCTTTTATTAATTACATCTGATTACTCCTAGTTATGCCTCTTGTCACTTTTCTAAATAATTCATTTTAAGCCCTTTTTTCCATTTTTGAGTTATTCCTTTTCCCCCCCATTTTGGGGTTATCAACCTATAATGTCTCTATTCTGCCTTTTATGAAAACTGTTTAAAATGGGCAGGAACTAAAACAGGCTGAGCTAAACCTTCTATAAAAAATTATTGACAATTCCTACAATTGAAGGTATGCTTTAATAAGCTAAGATAATACTGAATATAGGGGGAAAAAAACTATTAGCTGAAATCATTGAAAGTAAGCTTGTAGTTCTAAACTAAAGTCTGTAAACTGGTGATAGGGCCAAATCACTGAACGTGATCTGAACAGCCAACATCTTCTACTCCATATTATTCTGTTGGAACACACAAAGGGGTCAAAAAAACACACACGTTGTACGAATGTTTCTGGTAAGCGTGGAAAGAGGGAAAACCCAACACAGCATTTGCCTCCTCCTACTTGCCTATAGGATCCAGGGTAATTCCAAGTGTTGTTTGCTCAAATACATAGCAACTTCATCATGGATGCTTGTAAATTGTGCAGCATCCTAGAACCCCTGAAAATTGCTATATATGGATAGTTCCTCCCCTAAATATTATCTATAATGGGACCAATGGCCATGCTAACATTGACCTTCTACTGCTTCTGTACAGGAGGAATATTCCCCAGGCATCTAGTGATCATAAGAGTAGCATATAAAACACGATGGCTCTGCTACCAGAATCAGCTCTGCTACAAGAACATTGTAACGTTGGAAGTCTCAAAATATTTGGTTGGAGCACTGAGGAGCATGCACATTGCTACAGTGTTATCTCCAAGGCTGTCTACACTAAGTACCAATTTCCTTGCTGCAGTACATCTCCTAGGCTGTCTACATTACGTTTCACAGGCTTTGTTTCTGAGTCTGTAAGAGCAGAAACAACTTCAAGAACATATCTGATGGAGCATAGCTATGTATAGGGGATACATTTACAGCCTGGTTCCTGTAGGAATTGTACTGCTTAGAAATAGGGTAGTGATGGGGTTACATATAGACACACAAGCCGCTAGATCTAGGAGGAAGAATAGTTTCCTTGCAAATCTCAGGGCATCTAAGTGATAGTAAATTTTTCTCCAGAACCTCAAGTGTTGGAGTTGGTGATAAATCAAAGTAATCTTAATTGTTTTTCTTTTAAGGTGTTATTTCCAGGTTTCCCTATATTTTTTATTAACACAGTAGGTGTGAGTCAGGAGCCCAATGTGGGAAACTACTATACTGAAATAGACTATGATACTGTCATGCTGATACATGCTACCCTCATTATCTTCAGCATGTTAGCTATTGTTTAAGGCATTCCATTTACAAGGCTAGTTAGCATAGACAACGCGTAAGTGTTGACAGTTGGGAGGGGGCACAACTTCACACCACAGGCACTGCCACCACTGCTGCCAGGTGCCGACTCCAGTTGGGCTGCAGCCCCACACTCCACGCCTTGCCATCAGCATAGAAATCATGCTGCTGCCGACCCTGCTGCTGCTGGACCCTGGCTCTAGTTCTGTGACCCCACTGTCAGCACAGAAATCTAGGGAGGGCGCATTCTCCCATACCTCCCTATGTGTCACCTATGCTAGCTAGTAGTCACTCATGTGCATCAGGCCTGATTCTGCAAGATCCCAGGCCAACTGTCATTGAAGTTAGTAGAAACTGGGAGTTCTTAGTTTCTTAAAGGTTAGGTCTTACTTTGTTTTAAACTGTACCAGTAAGTGCCTATATGTAGATTTAGGTATACTGCTTTAGTCTTTTGTGCTCAGAAAATGTTGATATAAGCATCTCAACTGATTGGGTCTGTAGTATAATAGTGTACTACTATAATTGTACTACTATTTTATTTAAACTATATAAACTGATAAAAATGTCCTAGAAAGCCTTCAGTGTTAGTGATGGGTTTTTTTATACTCAGTTATGCTTACTGTTTAAGTCACATAAATCATTTTTCTGACACAAATTAAGTCCAATGGGAATCTTTTTAATTACAGAATTAAAAGTATATTGAAGGCCAGGATTTTTTTAATGGTATCTTTCAGTTGGTCCAGCAAAAGATATCACCAAAAATTCCTTTCCTCTCAGATATTTCCTGGACCTTCAAGCCTATAGCAATACCCCAACCCTATTACAGAATTAAAAATGACTTTTAGAATATTCTTTTTCTGGTTTTCTCTTATTTTAATACACTTCACTTCAGAGAGAGCTGGTGAAAAATCAATAGTAAATGTAAATGAAACCTTAGCGGCTTTACTGCATACTTGACTTTGTAATATTGTGGTTTTTAGACCTTTTCAGAAATATTTTTTGGACAAAATAGACTTAAAACTATTTTGTAGTCTCTTTAAGCACATAAAAAGTGCTCTTTGGAAACAGGTCCCTCTGCCCTTGTTCTGTAGACTGTGTTGAGGCTGTTGAAAGGTTTCTGAGTGATGGTGCAACATTTTAAATTAAATATAGATTTGGGGTTCTGAGTCCTCTGAGGTGAGTGCTATAAACATTGTAGGACCAATCAAAACAAACACAAGTGACACAAGTGATCTTCATTGAATCGTTTGGCATTGCTCTTGACTCTTTTATAGATGAATGTCCCTTGTTTCCTTTCTCAGAATATCATTTATAAATTAAAAAACTGACTAGATCTAAAGAGTTCATCACAAGATAAACAGCATGCTTTTAGCATGAGCAATGTGCACAAGCTAGGAAGCCTTAGCATTTGGGAGTATTTGGATTTCCCTGTGTAATTCACTATTTACCATACTTGACCAACCTATATGCTTTCTCTGTTTATAGCATGCTACTTTCATTAAATGCAATGAGAATATATTTTTTAAATGAGACTGCTTCAGCCAAAAAGGAAACAGCACTTAAGCACCTGTGTGCATGCTCATTAGGATTTGTGGTAGCAGGTGTTAAAGCTTGTTCACCCTGGCTAGAAATGGTGTAGCAATGAATTTGGATCCGTATACACAAGCTGCTACACCTAAGAAAAGAATAAATCTCAGGGTACGTAAATTATAGTAAATTTCCCCCCCATTATGTACTAATGGCCAGCATTGGGAAATACAGCATTTTAATCTTTTGGTGCAGAAACCTTAGGGGTTTGTTTTGTTTTTTGGGGGTGGGGGTTGTTACTCAGCTAATGAGGAAGTCTAAAGTGATCAACTCAGACTAAAATCCCACCTATGTAAGCAGCTTCAAAATATTGTTCAGTTAAAGGACAGAAAGGGTGCATAAACTGAAAAAAATTAAATGCAACCTTTCAACAGGAAAAGTGTCTTGATGCAGGGAGAGGGATCAGCGGGAAAGAAGCTTCCCATACTTCTTCAGGTAAGTCTAGCAGACAAAATGATGAGTGGAAGAGGAACCTTTCAGTTACACTGTATCAGCATTTGGAAAACAAGGCTGACCATGTGTGTGTGAGTCCCAAGCAACTGAAAGAATATGATTTTTCTCTTTGCTTTAATGAGGAATGAGTAAGATGGATGGTTCAACAACAACAACAACAAAGAATCATGGTGTAAAGAGGGAAAGGAACTCTGCAACATCAGGGAGTAATTTTTCTCCCCTTTATTGCTTTTGGGTAGCAGCCTGACCTCTCTCCTGGATGAAGAAGTCTGGTCATTCTGTCTCCTTCCTTTTCAGACTTCTTATTTGCAGCCATTTTTATTATAAAAAGTGGTGAGGTATGAGGAATACCCTCTTCATCTGTTTCAGGAAAGCTTGTGTTCTTCTGTAATAAGGAGTGTTGATGGAGAAAAAGCAAAGATTAGACCACAGAACACAATCAACATTGACTCAGTTGTGTAATGTAAGTCCAAAGTGCAATCCAGTGAAACTTGGAAGGAAGGTACAGTACGTGTTAGAAATGACCCCAGTCAAGAGAAACCAAGTGAAGAGCTGTTAAAAACAAACAAAACAAATAATACTTTGTTTTGTATTAATCACCACTCTCATCGATATGTATGTTCCACCTTTAAAGGGCAACATTGTACATCCAGAATGTCTCATTCTGGATAAGAAAAAGCAGACTAGTTAGTTAGTGGCCAAGAACACCCTGATGTTCTGTGCTACAAATTGGAAGTGAAGGTTACTTTCTTGTAGACTTTATCTTAAAGCAGTAAAACGGGTAGCTGCAGCTACAACTGAAAGTATTGATTTTGTAATTTCAGCAAATTAAGAACAAGACAGGAAACCTATTAAACCTTTCCACTGATTGCCAGGGCACTTTTTGGTGATGCTGGTGCTGACATTAAAATTACATACGCCTGTCTCTTTAAAGCCAACCATATACATTTTATGGAAGATCGTGCCAGTTAACGCACTGAAAAAGGATCTTTATAAATCTGTGTAATTTTACATTTCAGATGTGAAACTTTTGAAGCTTGATGACATGAATGTCAAGTAGCACATCTAAAATTTTCATAAATTACGGTTCATGTTAGATGTGCTTTTATTACATTTTAATAAATTAAAATTTTCACAAAGCCAGAGATTTTTATAATAATAGCAAAGATGGTAACGCTTGTAATAGCATTATCTGTCAGAACATTATGAGTAATGATTATGTAAAAATCTATATAACAAAGGCTAACAGAAGAAATGATCAAATTATATTCTTCTGTATCATGTATAAAACAAGTTATTTTATTACAATAGAGAAAACCCAACTTCTCTAAAAGCAATATTAAAATTACTTTTAAAACAGTGTAATTAAATTTACAGGAATCATAATAGTTCAGATAACCTATTTCACAAAGATTTGTCTTAATTCTGTTTCATTATCATTGGCTATAAATTAAAATGTTGCCGCATTTGCAAATGTGATATTTCTAACAGTGCTTAATAAGAAAATTGTTCATTAAAAAAGGTGAGTGGGAATCATACCAGGATTCCTTTGTTAGCTCACTGTTTGTGAGGATGTGAATTTTACCATTTGTCCAATTTATACATATTTTATTTCATCTCTGTGGGCATTTGGCATCATTCCAGATTGTAAACAAGCATGGATTTTACACAGACAAATCTAATTTACAGGCAAGTCATCATTTACATTTATTGTAGTGGCCAACAATTTGTGATGTGCTTGCAATAGAAACAAACAGCTGTAAAGGAATACTTGGATTTGAAGCACTGGAGCAAGTGAAAAGGGAACTTTGGGAGGGTGCGAACTCCATGCTCTCCACCTGAGTGCGAGCAATGGTCAGAATATTTTCATACCATGGATTCGTATTTGAAATCTCTGGGTGTTATCTTGTCAATTGTGTGTACTTGCTTGTACACCTGACAGTGCTAATATTGTGTGGCACCTTTAAAAGGCTCTAATGGCATCTGATTAAGAACTACTACCCTAGACACAGAGGGTGCCTATACATGAGTGCTTATGCAGGGGGTCGGACTCGATGATCTGTTGCGGTCCCTTCCGACCCTGACATCTATGAATCTATGAATCTATGAACAGCAAGGCATTTCTGATGCGCTGTAATTACAGTGGCAGAGCAGGCTCAGTTAATTGAGTCTGCTGCTGCATGGTAATTATTGCGCTCCAGCAGACTCCAGTGTCTTGTGTCCTGGCTTCCCCACACTTAAAAATGAATGCAGGGGTGCTTTAACTGAACCTTGTTGAATGAACTTTAGTTAAGGTGACTGCCACCATTTTTAAGTGTGGGAACTCTGATACTCGAGACATTCTGAGCATTTTAATTAGAGCAGCTTTTGGAGCTGATTTAATTAGGGCCTCTCCCCCCCCCTCCCCCCCTCAGAGCGCATGTATAAACATCCAGAATTCCCTTTTCATCCAATGGGAGGAGACATTTTCTACAACTCATGTAACCAGCCTCTCCCACCAGTTCAAAACTATATTGCAAGTAGTCCAGATAAGTCATAGATTCATAGATTGTAAGGCTGGAAGATCATCGGGTCCAGCCCCCTTCACTAAGCAGGAAAGACACCTAGGGTTCAGGTGACTGCAGCAAGGTGACTGTCTAGTCTCCTCTTGAAGATCTCCAGAGTAGGTGATTGCACCACCTCTGGAGGGAGCTTCTTTCACAGTCTGGATACCCTGACTCTGAAGAAGTTTTTCCTAATGTTGAGCCTGAATAATGTCTTTTGAATGTCCCATTTTCAAGCATAAAAGTTCTTGGCTGATCAGAAACTTTTGCACCTAATAAAGTTATAATCTAAGCATGATAGCCATTTACTCACCAGAAGCTATGGATAGCTTACATGTGCTAGGTTGGTTGACCATTACATTATTGTCATAAATACTACTATTTGAGTAAGACCTAAGTATTCCAAATGAGTTTTAGGAGTTTATTATGCTAAGAATATTTTTTAAGTACAATAGGCAACACTGACCAAGTGAATAAAGTAACAAGGGTGAGGGGTAGAAGAGAACAAGGTAGCAATAGAGACAGGTGCATACACTAAATTAGTCACAGTAGTTTAAGTAGCTATGTGGCTGCCAGTCTAACCAAATCCAGATGGTTGAGATTTCCAGGACTGGAAGGAAATGTTGGTTTTAAGGAGAATAAAAATTAGCCCCTGTTTGAGAATACATACTTTACTTGGCTTCATTCATCTAAGCAAGAGCTTTTAACTTATCCTGCTGGAGTTCCTTACACCATTTGACAGTGCTAAGATTTTTATTAAGTGAAGCTGGACTGCTTTTGCTTTTTGTTTTGAACTGGCTTTTTCTCCTATTAAATTTTGCTTTCACTTTTTTCTTCTACCTTAGACATACACCATCTGCCAACCTGTAATGTTGCCAGAATAGAATTCTGTACTATGTTGCACTCTCTATTACAGCTCATAGGGAATCTTTTTTTAAATATAATATTTGTTTTGTTGCTGGAAAATGCTGATTTGTTTAAAATGAAACTTTTTTTGCTTGAATATATGAGCTCTGATTAAATTTTTGTTTGGAAGGTTTCTCAGGCCCTGGACCTTTTGCCAAAACAGGGGAGAGAGCTGCAAATTCTATTCCAGTTCTTCATGATTCGGACCAGGGACTTCAGCCTGGGTCTCCCATATCCCATGCAACTGCCTTGGCTATTCTGTTTTTTTTGCTGTCTCTTGTTGGAGCTGATCCCCTTTGTATAAATAAATAGCAGTGCACTAGAGCAGCTAACTCTATAGTCCAATAGTTAGAATACCTACCTAGGATGATGAAAGACCTAGATTTAATTCCCCTTTAGTATGAATATTCAAGTATGCAAAATAAAATAGTTCCAAGAAGAGCAATTAAGAGATCTGTTCCAGAATAGTTGACTGACTGGTGGCTATGATCCATAACTGGAATGTAGGAGATTCATAGAGCAGGAACTTGATCCTTGCTATTATCAGCAGCTGAGGAAAGAGCCCTAACCACCAGGCTACCCTACAGTGGATGAAAATCATCTCTCTCTCTTTATAAAACCTTTGAATCATCTCATTTTCATCTGTGTGTGAAATGGGAACATTTTGAAATTGCCTTTCCAGGTCTGATCTGCTCCTGATTGTACGAGCCCCATTTTCACATACACCCTAAAAAGTATTAATCTTTACTAGAATCTGACCTATGACTTGAAGCATGAGCATTAGTGCAGAATAGCTGTCCATTTAGATGGCTAACAGGCCACTTAAAACTCAATGCAGAACTGAAGGATCAATTGGTGAAAGGTTGGTACTAAGGCAGAAATATGCTGATTTGTAGAAGCATGAGTGGATCTGCTTTGAGTACTGTAGATAGTCTGCAAATAAGACATTTGAATACTCCAGATAAGAAGTAATGTACTACTACTGGCATTATGAATTAAAAGATTCGAGTCTACAGATGTTCTTGAGATATTAATGAGAAGTTCTCAAGAGGTGCTTTAGGTGATTATCAGTAGGCAAGTAGTGAAAATAACTTCTAGGTTGTCTGATAGAAGAAGAAAGTTAATAAGAGTCCTTGATAAAACAATTGTGCTAAATGAAACGTTAGCAGGTAATATAAGTGCTATTGCTAAATAACATCTTTTCAGATGTAAGTCCCAAGCAAATGTAGGCTTGAGTTTTGTAGGCATGTCATGAGAAACAGTAGAAGGCAATAATGTAAGTGCCAGTGAGTTCAGATTTGGAAGACAGTAGCAAACATGAACCTGTTTTTAGCTAGTGAAAGCAGTATTTTTGAGAGATATCATTAAGTTGATCCAAATAAATACAGAACAGTATGAGACCTGATGTAATTGTATGAGTACTTTTATACCAAAAAGGACAGTCATTTCCAAATAATCAAACAAAAATGAATTGTAAATGATGATAGGAGGTAAATAAGAAACAAAAAACAATATCTTCTTATAGTCAAGCCAGAAGAAACAGTTGATGTACATGTAAGATATGGAAGCTTTAGTTTTTTTTCCTTAGAGACTCCTTTTATCCTGGTACACTAAGTTGATATAGCATTCCTTTAAGAAGAATTAACAGCCTGAAACTTATGTGGATGATCATAGCATAAAAAAGGCAAATTCTGGAGGTGTCTAAAGAATTTTTTCACCCTTTCCTTTTCTCTATACACACGAAAAATTAATTCAGCAATATTTTGATGTAATTGAACTTCAGTGTTTCAAATTGATAAGGGAAATATCTGTATTTTATACTCCTTTACTCTTCTTTGTAGCCTCCTAGTTTTTTTCTTTTACTATTTAGCCAACAGTTTTATTATGAAATAAATTTATGGAACAAAATGATTGTGTGGCAACTACTTTGATGCAGCTATGCTTAAGCTACAAATGATAAAGTATTCCCCTTGAATCAAAAGTAGAGATACTTAAGAAAAGGCTGCAGGTGTTTTCCAAAAAGTTGATTTATGAACCCAGACACATTCCTCATCCTCTCTTTCCCTATCACCTGATTAACAGTACTTACCCTATAGATGCTCCAGTTAGGCTCAAGACTCTATAGGCGTGTCCAGACAAGCCTGCATGTCCCTCTTGCAGCATCTCAAACTCCTTTGAGATGCTGCAAGAAGCATGTGCAGGAACGAGAAAATGTTGACCCTTGGATATCCAGGGGTCAAAAAACCCCACAGAGAAAAAAAGCCCTGAGGTAACCAGAGGTTGGGTCCTACACGGAGATGCTCTGGCTGCCAGAGCATCTCTATGGTTGTCCCTCGCCCTGGTGCTGAAGCATGCTGCCTGTCCGTGCAGGGCAGGCAGCGTGCCAGCAGCAGGGAGCTGGACCCGGGATCCAGTGCTGGTAAGTAAGGGATCAGGGGGGCTGGAGAAGGGGGGCTGGGGCCATGGGGGGGGGACTTCCACTGGCCCCATTTGCTCCCCCAGGCCCCCCAGTCCCTGTCCCACATGGCCCCATTCCCCCCCAGCCCCCTGAGCTCTCCTGATCCCTGCTCCACCTGGCCCCATCCCCTGCCTGCCCCCCCATCTCCCCCAATCCCTGCTCCACCCATCCCCATCCCCCGCCTGCCCCCTGAGCCCCTCTGATCCCTGCCTCACTTAGCCCACCCCCCCCATCCCTGCCCCATCTGGCCCCATCCCCCCATCTCTCCCAATCCCCCCAATCCCTGCCCAATCCCCCTAGCCCCCATGATCCCTGCCCTGCCTGGCACCATCCTCCCCAGCCCTCTGAAGCCCCCTCATCCCTGACCCACCCAGCCCCACCCCTGCTGTCCCCTGAGCCCCCTGATCACTGCCCCACCTAGCACCTTTCCTCCAAGCCCTCCCAGTCCCTGGTCCCCCACCCCAGCATCCTGGGAATAAAAAAAACACCCCCCCCGCAGCACTTACCAGCAGTTCGAGCTGCTGTCAGGGGTCACTGGTGCCCTCCCTCACAGTGGGGCCAGGTGGCAGCCCCAACGGCCACAGTCTGGGCCCTGCTGTCCCCTGATGCCCTGTGCTGTGCAGGGGGACTCTGCCAGGAGGCCCCAGAGCCCCCACATCCCCTGTTCCTGGGATGAGTAGAGGCTTTTTTTAGGGTGTGTCCACACATGCAAGCACGTGTGCTTGCAGCAGCTCAAATAAAAGCGGTGCAAATTTGCCTCAGTGCACATGTCTGGACATGCACTTTGGTGTGGGGCAAATTGTGTCACTTGGGTCAAAATAACCCTGCCTGGCTCCTCCTGGATCTGCAGCCAGGGGGAGCTAGAGCCTGGGGCCAGCACCTGTGCTGTCCCCAGCAGTATAAAAAGCTGCCCTGTCCTGGGGACACTACCCCTTGTGCCAGCTGGACTGCTGAAGAAGCCCTGAGAGTTCCCTGCACCCTTTACCCACTGCAGGGGTCTGGCAGTGGGGGCTGCTGCCTGGCTGTGACCTGCTGCACACCTGTCAGACCAAGATGGGGACTGCACAGCCAGTAGAGACATCTGCCCCTCTGGGCCAGCTGCCAGTGGGTTGGCCTTTGTGCGGCACTACTGCCATGTGTGCCCCCTGCCCGGCCATCTGGGCAGCTATCACCTGGAACATGTTCCCAGTGTGTTGGCCTGCTTTGAACTGTCAAAGCATGTCCTCCTGGCCCCAATTGGCCAGGAAATCAGCCACAGCCAGTTGGGTCCAAGGTCCCAGCTCTGAGCAGGCAGGGTCCTAGCAGGAATTCTGGTGTTCCTGATTAGAAAACTGAAAAATCCCTGATAAGAAAATCCCAAAGTCACTCTGTAAAATACCCCAAAAGCCATGTTTCTCCATAATTAAAACAAAAGACCACTATATATATATATAGAGTGGGGGGCTTGGCCGGGTGGAGCAGGGATTGAGGGGGTGGAGGGGATGCAGAGATGGGGCAGGGCCAGCGGGGGTCCCACCCATGGTCCCCTCCCCCCTTCTTCAGCCCCCCCCCCCTACTTAGCAGCACTGGAGCCCAGGTCCAGCTCCCTGTGGCTGGCACATTGTCTGCCCTGCATGGCCAGTCAGCGTGCTTCAGCACCAGGGCATCTTTGTGGAGGACCCAGTCTCTGGCTGCCTTGCTGCTCTGCCTTGCTTTTTCTCACTCCATTTTTTTTTACCCCTGGATATCCCCTGGAAATTTGCAGTGTGAGGAACATTTTCTCATTCTTGCACATGCCTCAAAGGAGTATGAGATGCTGCAAGAGGCATGTGTGGGCTCGCCTGGGTGCGCCCTATAGAGCTTGATGCATAGGAAGACAGTCTTTTCTCGGCAGCACTTAGAATGCTCAGAAAACAAGCTGATAGAAAAGGAGGGAAATTGCAATTCATATATAGTGTTAATATATCTACTTATGTTTGCCATTTTTGTTGAAATACATATGCAGTTGCTACTCACTTGAACCCTCATTAATAGGCAAATTTCTTTTTGGTGCCACCTCAGAGTTTTGTCTGGAGGAGGAAATAGAAGAAGGATAATGTAATGAACTCATGCATCATGACAAAAAGGACATTTTGTGTGAATGAAGTTGCTATAAAAAATGGAAGTATATGCCAGGGAGGCATGGAGATGACTGCTTAGGTACAACTATAACCAGGTGAGTTAGGATCACCTGAGAGATGCTAACACAGAAGCATCAGGGGGAGAGGGGGGAAGGAGGGGAGATGGTTTCATAGTTCTCTCCATAAAAGCCTCCCAGTAAGATCATACATATACACATTTGACTGTCTTTTTGTAGGTATCCTGCTTTGTCTTCCCTCTGTTCTGAGTCCCTCTGTTGGCTAGCTGTGCCTTCTTTATGGAGACAATACTATGTCATTCCTCACCACCTGCACTCCAACCTGTAGCATTCTCTGGATCCCTTCTGTTTATTTCTAATTTCTGCTTCTCTACCCCTAATCCTGTGGGGGAGATTGCTGGTGTTTTCAGACTTCTGTCCTTGCAAGCCCAATGGAAATTGAACTTTCTCCTCCTGTATGTGAGCCAGGAAGTATATATTACTAGGAGAAAGGCTACAGGAGGCTTATACCAAAAAAGGAGACTATTTAGCATAGCAAACAAGTACAAGTTGTATGATGAAAGTAACATGGAACATTTAGCTAAATGTTGAAAAATATCTTTCTGACAGTGAGATGTAGGCTGAGGAATAATTTCTTAAGGAAGTATTGGAAGTCCCAGTAACTTGGTATGGTTAAATCTGAACTAGAATATGTATTCTTAGAAACTATCTTGCACTGCCTGAACAACAGATACAATATTGTAGTAAATAAATTCCGTTTCTCTGTAAAAAGTAGAACCAAATACTTTCCCCTTTCACAGAAGTTATGTTTACAAGGCTCCGCCCCCCCCCCAATAATTTGGAGGATAGAAAGTTGCTGTTTAAAATAACTAACTAACTAAATAAAAGCTAGTATTCCCTTGATTCCAGCAGCTGGGGCTCAAAGGAAGCACTACAAGATTTATGATAAATCTCAAAAGTTGACAACACTGGATGCAGGTGTAGGTCACCAAAATGATTTCTGAAGGGTATTATATCTAATATCACTCACTGAATCTCTCAAAGACTGCCTTTATTCTCATTAATGGTTTTCTCTTCCCAGGTGGACAATTTCTTAGAAAGTGAAGAATGAAAATGGTTTATCTACTGCTATTTCATCTGTATCTTAAAGCTATCTGGGAAAACTAAGGAGGGGATATGATGGATAAATCTTGGGATGCAAGGGAGGAATTGGGATCTGGAGAGGAAGGACCTCCCTAAAAAGAGAGAAAAAGACCTGTAACCTCTAAGAAGAGGTTCTGAATGGTAACAAGTTCCTGGAATCTCCCACATCCCCTTTTGTCTTAATTGAGGGATGCCTTCAGTAGTGGCAGCCCTCAAAAGCTATGCCAGGTTGTGGGTAGAGACAGCAAATATAGCTGGGAAATATAGAAAAACCAAGCAGATGGTAAGGAGGTGAATTGAAGAATAATTCTATTGAAGTGAGGGGGTGTGCATTTAGGTAAGGCGAGAGTGATAGCAGGGTAGACCACAATGGGAGTCAGCATACTCTGCTTATCAGTGCCCTGTGAAACCTTTACCTGTTAACTTGTGTGGTGGTTAGAAGAAAAGATAAGCAAGGTTATACATGTACACTTCACACCCATAGAGCAATGGTGCTGCTATTTGTGTCAATTTGTGGGTCATTTTGTACAGCTCAGGATTTAGGCCATAGATTATCCTTACTGGGGGCCTTGTTACACCTTATACTGGAAGCCAAACAGATCTTAGTCAGATTTGTGGAGCATTCACATGTTAAGGTAAGAAACCATCTCTGGTCAGAGCAGAAGGGGGAGTCATCGACCCCCACTGCTGCTTGATCCAGCTCACTCTGCCTGGTGGGAGCAGAGCTAGTCTGAATGGCAGTGGGAGGCACCATGACTGCTGGGCACCCTGGGGGTGCTCTGCTCAATGTGCCCAGGGGATGAGTTGCTGTGCCTGAAATGACTGCACCCCAGTGCCCCTGCTTGCCCTGTCTCAGGAGGGGTCACTGCATTGTGGGATGCCGGAAGAGTTCAATTTATGCAGAATAGCTGTGGAAAGTAGCCACACCTCAATGGAAAAGGAGCAAAATTAGGTGGATTAGAAACAATCTTGCCCTGCAGTTGTATAACTTTAAGACCAATAACAAGTGCTTTAAGCCATTTAAAAGGTATTAATGTGCAGTTAATCCAGGGGTAAGAGCTCCAAAAGCTGCCTAAGATTACAGTATGACAAGGCCCTGGGAGTCAAGGCAATGCTGTTCAATTAAGTCCTTGGGAGTGGGATCATGGCTCACCAAAAGGGAGCAGGGCCAGGTGCATTAGAGTGTGCTCATGCAGAACATAGGAGACCTTCATCTAACACTGGTGCCAATGGAGCTTCAGATATAACAGAAGCAGCACACGCCTAGCATAACATTTCAGACAGGAAAGTTCCTGTATTTCCATTGTGGGTGTAGGCTGAATCTTTGTGGATTATATTCTGCTCATAAGGAATGCTTTTGTATTAACTATTTCACTTTCAATTAAACTTTGCTGCTTTAGCGTCTTACTTTCTGTTGTAGCAGGAGAATTATCAAGAGAAAAGGTCAGACTGGACTGAAACAGCTACAAACTTAAAAGTAAGAGCTTTGCTTTTAGGCTCCCTTGGCATGTTGCATGCATTATGCAATTAACTGGTTGACTACACAATTTATTTAAAGTAGCTACACCTACACAGTAACTATCACACCATGAAAAGTTTCATTCCATCTATAAAGTTAGAGCTGGAAAAAATGTAAAACGTTATAGCTGGTTTAATCCATCTTTAATTTATGTTTAGCAAGGAAGTTATTCCCCTATGACTGAGGGTCCTGTAAGCTGTGGGACTCCCAGTCATGGGGTGCTGTTGCAGTTGCAAGTCCTGTCCATTGTGGGACCTGGAGCTGTGGGAGCTTGCTACTTACTGGTGCATGGAGAGCCCATGTGGCATTGCAGGAGGCATGATTGTGTAGACCATGCATCAGATCCTATCACGCTATTGCCTGAAATAGGTAAGTTTCCATTCCCTGTGAATCTAAGGTACCTTTACTGAGACCGTCAGCAGAGCATGACAGTTAGTGACAATTCCAGTAAGGGTTTTTGTGAGGTAGAGATTGCCAAAAAACAATAGAAATTGATCAGCTTCATTTCGCATGGATTATAGAGCAACCATTGGATATGGCTTGTGGTTAGTGGTCTGTCGATGACTTTCTAAAGATCACTGTTTTCTTATGTAGTTAGGAAATGTGGGTGAACTGTAACTGCTTCAAAAGTGGGGAAGAGGGGCAGCCTTTTGTCTAGCCTGGAAAGAAAAAAAGTATAGTGACCTCCTTAAGGCTCCTCGTCTTAGGGTTTGGAAGAGAGAGGGAAGCCAGGAGTGAGCAGGTAAACTTGACTCAGATGAGCCAATGGCCCCCGTTAAAGTCACAAAATGAAAAACCCACCCCAGGCAGAGAGCAGGTATACTTTCCTATAACCAAAGAGCAAAAATAAGGTGGTGTTTGAGTTCGTTTCTTCATGGCAAAAACAAAAGTGATGCTGCTAGAATTTTGATTAAGGATAATGAGGGAAGGTCTAATGAATTCACTCTTTCCACTCTGGCTTCTTGAACAGATTAGATGCAAAAAAGCCCTTTCTTCATATTTGCAAAACATAAACATAGTTAAAAGAAATTCATAATGATACTTGATGTAAAAGCGGTGCCTAATAAAATTTAATAAATCAATAATAAATTAAGTACACTGCAACTCAGCATATTTAGTTTAATGGTTAATCATCAACAGATTAACACCTATGCATAACAAGAGAGCCAGTTTATATCTGGACAGTAGGAGGTGATAACATTCTTTTCAATCAAGCTATGTTTGAGTCTATCACAGGATTATGTGACTAAGTATCATGGCACTTGAAGAAGCTAGTAGGCAGAAAACCCTAGTTTACGTAAGGCTTGAAGGAATTACATAATAAAGGAAAATTATTGAGGAAGTTCTTATAAACCTTTAAACTTTGTAATTATACACTCCTCATATATTAAAAATAGTTATATCTATCTTTATGTTTATAAATATGTACTCTTCTGCATATACTGTACCTACACTTGCATAAACATTCAGATAGGTTGTAGATAGCCAATATCACTTGTTAGGATAACTTAATTAAACTTGCTTATTAAAACCCTTTAATTCGTTAGTGATAAAATCTTGATTAGTACGTTTTCCTGCTAGGTGATCTTCTAATTTAATAGAAAATGAATTTTTAAATGGAGAAAAATGCCTGTGGCACAGATTTTGTGCAAGTGAATAGAGTTTGTAATACACATAGGGATATAATCGAGCCTAATTAGTGAGGGTGCAAATGAATTTTTATTTCATACTCCAGAAGTGTCATTGATGAACCATGGTGCAGAGGTTGAAATGCATTCAGATTGGCAGTGTGGGACTGAAGTCTGTGGGAAAATCACAAGCTAATTCATTGATTGCCCCTTGGAAATTACTGCTGTTAATTGTTAGGTAATTAACATGGAGCTACAATTATATTGGCCTTAGGGGGTGATTAATGTTTCAGCATGTCACATTAGTAGAGGCTGGATTTTAAAAGCTTTTCTTTTCACATGGTTTAGAGACAGATGGTATATTGTCTATGGAAAATTGTTTTCCTCTACTAAAGTTTATACTGAGACTAACCAAATTTCTTTCTGCTCCAGCTTATTTTTATTTGGCTAAATTTTATAGACGTTGGTCTGATGCATTTAAAAAAAAAATGTTATTTGTTAAAAATAATACTGCTTATACTTACCCTGAGTGCATAAAATATGCATTTTGTGAAGGGAATAGTTTTGGTCTTATTTTGCATTGGATTTTAAGGGTTAGCCTTTTTATGGCATCCTTCACATTATTTAGTGATGCTATGAAGAAAGGGATTGTGTGATATCATATTTATTGCAATCAATATAATATAAGCAGAAACCAAATAAAGCATGTTGAACAAATGCATTTCGTAACAGTAATATAAAGCACATTAATATCTTCATGCTTCTGTGTTTTATTTTATTCTGTGTCAAAATCCTTGTTCTTTTCATTGCTCCAAGATTCAGGTTAACATTAATTGGCAAGGAATTTTTGGAACTGTATCCTGAGCCTTACTGCCACTTCAATTAATCAGCTGATTAGAATTTGTAGTATTCTTCAGATGGTCTTAGAAAGGCAGGTACTGTTGATTTTGACAATTACTAATTTGATACTGTGATGCTTGGAAGGATTTTGTTTTCCTATTATGTAGGAATACTATGTTTAATTTGCAAACTCATGGGTACTTAATGGTCACTGGGCCTTGGTCAATATTTTTTTTTTATGTATACTCTATATATTCTTTTTTAGAATTCATTTGTAACAGAAGTTGAAAAATTTTGAAAATGTTCTAATTCTTTTTACCATAATTCAATATAACATTAAATCCTATGAAAAGATACATTTAAATGTCAAACTTGGAATAGTTTCTAGAAATTCTTAAGGTTTGTAAGTTTCTATTCTTTTTTTTTTCTGTATCCAATTAGGGGTACATTATCCAAAAGGTGTAATGTACTCCTACAAGTTCAAAGGATCTGTTTCTATTATAGAACATTTCTTTTTTTTTCCTGTGAAAATTTGAGATGTCATCTTTCTTGGTAGCCCCATACTGTGGTCTTTGTTATGACTCCAGTCACTTCCTTTTATATTGATTTTCCACTTCAAGAAATGACAGAAATCTTTATTTTCTGAAACCATGCCTGTTATTAACTTTTAATTTCCATTAAAGCAGCTAAATTTAGGAGGGAGGTTAGAATAAAAAGCAAAGAAATATTCTATTAAGAATGAAAATCTAAATCTATACTATTTCTTTGTACTTCCCCCCCATAAGACAGAATGCAGAGCATGATATATTAAAGCTTTACTGTGAACCCAAAGTTTCACTCATAACTGAATTTCCTTGCATTTTGTGCTTTATTCTATAGACAGCCAATGCTACCAGAATATACTTTTTTTTTAGTGAAAGGGGAATCCAATTTTATATAGAAGTAAAGGGAATATTGGTGCTTAAATAATGCTCATACTTAATGCTCATACTCCCTCATCCCTGATCTTTCTTCAATGCCTGGAATCAGAGATAGTTTAAATGTGGTAAGGTTATCTATATATTCTGACCACTTGCCTTAAAGTGACAGAAAAGAGAAGTTGATACAAGTTCTGGTACAGCAGAATACTTAACTTCATGCTTTATTGTAAATGCAAATAGTTCCAATTACATCAAAATTGAGTGTTTGCTTAACTTTATTTTTGGCGGGGAGAGGGGAGGAGGAGGACAGGGACCTGAAAACATCTATGAGGCAAGAATACTTTCTAGTAGCTGAAGTGATGATTGCGTGTCAGCACTGTTACATTGGGATGTATCAGGGACCATATTTCTGTCTAAAAGTAAATTATTCTTTTAAAATATTCATTGATAAATCAAGGGAAAAGTTTGTCTGCTCATTAGATTTATACGCTGCCCGCCCCCAGAAGATTCTTATTAACCCTAAGACTTCTTTAGACTTCTACAAGGAGCATAAATATTATCTTCCTCCCAATTTAAGTACTCTTTCCACTACCAGTGTGAATGAAAACTAGGTTGAAAGTGTTTGACTGATCTCTAGCCAGACTTTGTCTCCATGACACTGTTTTGGAAGTACTTTTGTGCATTTATGTTTGGCACCTTGGGATGGTTTTCTTTCTTTGAATTACTCTTTAATTTCCACTTACAAAATTCCTTTTTCCTTTTTTTTTGTTTCTTTTGTGTTTTCATTAAGTTGAAAGGAATAGTTGTGCTTGTCTTAAAAAAAATGTATGTGGTATTTGGCTTTTCCCTGGGTGCTTAAGGTGTTAGGAGAGGACAAAAGGAGCCCATGGCAGAGGGTAAGAGGTTTCTAAAGGATGATCACAATCATCCTCTTAGTAAAATTTATTAGAAAAATGCCATAAGTCACAAGGTTTCCAAGTCTGAGTGTATTGGGATAAATTTTCCCTGGAGTAAAGTACTTCAGGAGATACAAAACAAGTTCTTTCATGCCTGACAGGATAGGCGCATGTCTTAAAAAACATGTATGTCATAGTGTGTTGCCAAAGTATTATAGGTAAGTATAGGATTTAAAGCTTTGTTGGAATCTGCGAGGGAGAAGTAGTGAAGGAAGTATTGTCAGTGGACAGTTATTAGTGACACAGTGAGAGGGTTAAGGGAATATTATCAATACATGCCAGCTAGAGTTTTAGGAGAGGTGGTGGGTTGGATCGTGTTGGGACTCTGACATAGCTTTCAGAATGTGGAAAGATCATCACGGGCAGATGTAAAGAATTGGATTAGCTAAGAAAAAGAAGAAAGGGGAGAGTAAAAGAAAACAATATTCTATTGTTCAGACAACTTGTGTTAGTGTCTAGATTTCAAGGCTTTATGCAAAATCTAACCTCCTTAGCTTTAAACCATGAACCAAAATGTTGAAATGGTGAGGTGAGAGAAAATAGATGGTGCAAATATTTTAGCAAACTGTTTTCAAGGTTCCTATACCTTTATTTTTTAATATCCGTCATTTTGAGCCACAGCTTAAAAATATTGTCTAATACAGTATTCCATTACTTTGGTAGAGCTAACAGATGGATTTGTATGGTTTACTGAGTATCACAGTAACTTCTTCTAAATGGTGCAATGCCTTTAAAGGAGATTGCCCAACACACTGCATTATGCCCTATGTTGCTTTTAAGTTGGTCAAATTGCAATTGTTTTGGCTGGAAATTTTCCATCTTGCTATCTGCCTTCCAGTTATCTATTTATTTAGTTGGTTAAAATTTCAAGTAAAATGATTCAGACATTTTTCAAACTGAAGTTATTGAAAAATGTTATTTTCTGCAGATACATTTTTTAACAACTGTTTTATTGAGAAGCAGTGCCACTTCTATGCTTTGATTTTGGCACTTGCAATCAAAGGTTATACTTTTGATATCCATGGATAGATTTGATCAAATTTAGCCCAGTTAAGAGCCCTAGGAAAAATATCCATTTCTGCTGAGCAGAGATATGTTAAAGTTTGAGGTCAAATTCTCAATCTACATTGAGTATACTAAAACTTGAAGTTGGAACAAGTTGAGCATGGCTGCTGTGCAATTGCTTCTCCCAATTGCTGAGGAGACTGTGGGACTGATTGCAGGAAATGCGAGATCCCTGTACAAGGGGCGATTGTGGGGGCAGGGAAAAGGGCGTAGGGGTGTGGTGTGGTAGTCCCTCTTTGATTCCTCATCATGGCATAACAGGCTGCGTAAATCACACAGTGAACTCCCTAGTGTCTGCCATCTCCACCTCCCCTTTCAAAATCCTAGCCCTGCTACTGTCCTGTACTATTACTTTGGGATTCGGATCAGTTTAATTAAGAGACAAAACTTCAGGCCATCTTTTTAAGCAGAAAACTTTAATAAAAAGGATCTGAACAAATACAACCTCAGTCATTCAGATAATTACCCATGTAATCACCTCCCTCTATGAGATGGCAGTCTGTCTTGTGTTGATTGGGGAATTGGGGGGGGGGGGGGGGAGGTCTCTATACTGTTACAACTTGAATGGATGAATCTCAGGCTCTCAACTTATCCCCTTCTATTTTTGCACCCAGGTCTAGTGGAACTTTCCATTAACTCCAAGCACCTGAGTCCGGTAGAAATGTTCACAACATTTAACATGTAACATGTACCAACTTGTAACATAAACAGTTAACCACTTAGAATAGTGCTGGATAAATTGGGGTTCAGGCCTAGCTTTTTGCTAAGGGAAGGAGGGGAAAGTATTCCAGCTTGAGAACAGAAATGGTAAGGGATGGTGGCTGATGTGTTGAGTGAGAAGCTACTGGGACAAAGTCACGGGACAGAAACGAGGACAAGTAGGCAGGTGAAGAAAGATGATTTCAGGGGGTGATAGATGGCTGGCATCCCTAACAGATCCGGGGCTTCTATGAGCTTGGCAGGCATCTTTCTACTTCACAATACAGTCTGTATATTCATTTCCACTGTTTTTCTTTGTACTTTGTTGGGGTGTGGACATTGGATTGGGGAAAAGATGGAATAGGAACTTTTTGTGTGAAAGTGCAGTTGGAGTTTATTTTATTCCCCAGTAGCTGTACACAAAGCCATTTCTGTTTTAGGATATAAAAAGACATTACAGACAGAAGAGCACAGCTGTCTTGACAGTGAAGGTTTTTGTCGGGACCGAGGGCGGTCTAAGGCTATGGCCAGTAGCCCGGACCGTCAGGTGGGGTTTTTCCACGACGGAGTAGAGTTAGGCACGGAGGCGTATTGATTTTACAAAGAAAGCTTTACTTACACTGTCGATGGTCACAGTGCAGGAAGGAAACTTGCTTGAGTTGCAGTTGCACACAGACAAACACAAGTGAGATCTCTTCCGAACCGAACCAAACCGAGATGAGTCGTCAATGCACGACTCCACGAGCGCTTCACACGAGGGTACATCAAATTTTCCACTATGACGGGGAGTGGCTAGAAGCTGATCAGGCCCCTATGTCCTCCTCCAAGACATACACGGAGTTTGCTAGGCTCCACAGCGCGCTCAGAGTTCCCCACGAGATGGTTGTGGAGTCCTCCAACTTGGGCAGAAACTGCTCTAACCTTTTATACGGCTAGCGAGCCAATTGCTAGCCGCCACGTAGGAATAATTTAGAATTGACCAATAGTAGGACACTAATTTGCATGCGTGTGGCGGGAACTCTTTGCACTGGGGATTTCTCTCTGCAGCTGAGAAATCCACCGTGCAAAGAAAGTTCCATGTGGCAGGAAAATTCCAATGTGCCGAGGCACTAAAAATCATTGGGTTATGACAGTTTTATTATGTTTGTCAGATTCTTGTTCACTGACTTGGTGGCCAGCCCTGTTCCTTCTTCCATCACTGGGCTTCTGTATGGATGGTAAACTCCTATCAACCAGTGAGCTTCTATGAATTCATGTATTCTTATATCTACCACTTAAATTGGTGTGTGTTCATCTAGTGCTTATTTGTGTGCTGGGCAGTTCCACACTTGGGGCAGACTGTATGCATGGGGCAGTGCCAGCTGCTGCAGTGCCAATTGCACTGGTGTCATCAGGCACTACTGTAGTGGTAGCTATTTTTCAACCATTATGTGAGAGGGAGAGAGAAGGGGGAAGGAGTAGGAGGTAGGGGGAGATAAATCTGGTGTTGTCAAACTGTCAAGATAGGTGAATTTTTAGGAAAAAAACTAACTTTGAGAGAGTCCTTTTAAAGTCATTGTTTGGTTCCTCCTTGCATTTTTTTATTCTGATTTATTTGCAGTTTTCTCTCCTGAATAATGGCTTTCCAAGCTTGCAATATTCTTTTTTGTTGTAAAATGTTTATTTTTTTCTTACAATATTGTACTTCTTTTTCCTGCTTGTATGGATGATGATATATGATTATCTCTTGGTGTTGAGTCTTGCGGCACATTTTAGGAATCTTCTGTTTAAACTAATCCTCTGACCTTCACTTTCAATATTTAATGACCACAAGAGGGTCCTGAATTGCTTTCATAGTAATCTTATCTTCCATATAAACTGCTCCTCCAGAATAAGGGGGGGGAAAACCCTTATCTTCTTTGTCATTGACAGTAATAATCTATTTGTGCCAAAGGTAAATTATCTTCAGTTTTGTTGTCTTAATAGTTTCTAGAAAGCCCAGAGACTTTGTGTGTTATTATGGAATTTCCAGAATAATATTGCTCAGTTTATTCATTGTGCCTGTCTGTAGATCAGGCCTTGTAATACTGTGGGCTGTTCCTGAGGTTGAAACCATTCATGTCTCCACATTGTCAACTATACTTCTTTTAGATCAAGCTTTTAATTTTCCTTCGCATGCTCGCCCAAATGATTCTGCATGGCTGCCTTCTGATGATTAAAATGTAGAAAGAAGTACACCAGTAATTTAATTCTATAAAATTATTTCTCTTTATCTCCTGTAACTTTGGTAATTTGGGGGAGGGAGGTTAGTTTCATTTAAGTATATAACTGCAGTTTAGCCAGAGTTTTTTTTTACTTTTGGTTGGCTTTAGTCTTGGAGAGGACACTTATCCAGCTTTGTTGTCAGAAAGCAGCTCTTATTTTGACTTGTGCTGTGTGTTTCTGTTTTCTGGACCCGCCTGTCCCTGAATGCCCTTTGCATTCTTATGTAGAAGGGCACGACTACACATTGCCATATGGCAACATTGCTATGACGCTGTGCTTTAGTACTTTCTCTTGGAAGTACTAAAGCATGGCAGAGTGTGGGAGGTTACTGCTCCATGTGCGTGTCGCATGGGTAGATTTCTCTGCTATGTCACTGTAGTGGTGCTCTATACCCAGGGAGCACACTAGGATGCAGAAAAAATGTGTCTAACTCTTATTGACATAAATGAGTTAGTCTCAGAACTGCTGGTGGTGCCTACACCTTTTGCCTAACAGCTTAATGGCAACATTATCCACCCACAAAGTAGGAAAGCTGCATTCTAGGCCCTCCTCTCCCTGAAAGGATTTAAATCCAAATCTTCCACTTCCCAGGAAAGTACCCTAGCCATGAGGCTCATAAATAAGCTAGCTGAGAGTACTTTCCATTCTTTCTGTTGACCCAGGCCACTTTGGCAGCCAAGAATGCAGTGATGCCAGAAGGAGAACAAGTGGAAGTCTACCTATAGCCCCAGTGGTTATGGTTGAGCCCTGGGTTCCCATCTCTGCTACTACTGGTATAGTTTATACATTTCACATTTCTTCTTTTTAATCAGAGACTGTAACCCAGGATTTTCCTCTCCTACTGGTTTATACAACTCCCCTGGGATATAGGGGCAGATTTATCTTGTTTGCTTCTTGTCCCATGAATATTGAAGTTTTGTCTGCCTAGTGGATCAGCTTCAATAGAAGGTTATGAAGAATTCCTTCACCTAGACTATTCTAATAGCCTGGTAATTAGGTCACTCTCCTGGAAGGTGGGAATGTGGGTTTAGATACTCTGAGGGTGAGGAAGGTTTAGGATCTAGCAGGTATCTCTTTCTACAAACTAAAACAATTAGAAAACATTTAAATACACATGAATTATGAATGGCGCTACTGGGAAAAAATACAAAACAGAATTGTAACTACCTTAGATAGGGAACTAGGCATTGTGAATCGCAGCCTAATGCCTAATGAGTAGTTGTGCTAGATATGTAAGCTTCTGAGAAGGGCAGTTTATATAAACCCTTCTGCTTTGGCTTTTCCTATTGGCATTGGCTGTCTGTAAGTGCCAAAAGACTTTCTGAATTGCTGTTCTGAATCATCTAATGCTCCCCATTCCTTGTGTAGAGCACTTAAGAAAAATTCAGGTTCAGATGCCTATGCTGGTGTTTCTGAAGTTTTCTCATTGAGTGTATCTAGATCATAGGTGCTTACCTGGGTCATTTTAAATTGCCTGCCTGAGGCAGGTACTCAAACATTAGGCAAGGGAATGCCTAAGTTGAGGCATACCTGAAGACTTTCTGGCTTATGATATATGTACTTATATATAAGTTGAGAGCACTGTGCTTTCCTTACTGGATGAGGTAATCATTGTTAGCACTAGTAAGCACCCCTATTGATTTTTCAGAAAGCTTTGTCTTTCAAAGGTTGCAACACTATTTAGCTTATTTTAATTAAAGAAAACAGCATGTGATCCATAAAGGATGATGTCCACATAGAAAAAGTATCACTTATGTTGATATATTTGCATTTTTACATTTGCCTGGGAGGCATCTTTACATTTGTCTTTCTTTTCCTTCCGTCAAGATCAGTGATTTAAAAAAACAAACAAACTTTTAGTTACGCAGAGACAATGAAACCTTGTTTGTACATTTCTACCAGGGCTAACATGTATAAATGGCCTTGATGGTTTCTTTCTGCTAAGTCTAAGAGCCTCATGAGAATAAACTTAAAGAAACTGGAGGAAATGAGTAAGTCATAGAGAAATAAACATATTTATTTATTTGAATCAAATCCAGATAAATAAATGAGCTTCTGTTGCCACTCTTCCCAACAGAAGCTCATGGAGGCTTACAACAGGAGGACTTATACAACAGGGCAAATGCCTATAGAATAGTAGAGACAAGGCTCTTTGGGTAAATGTGATATCTTTTATTAGACCAGCTAAATAGTTGGAAAAATTCTTCTTTGCAAGCTTTCTGGCACAAACATGCTTCTTCAGGCATAGGGAGTATGCTGTTGCTTTGTGTTCTCCTGAATGGAATAGAAGCCTATATGCAAAATGCAGGTCTGTGAAAATGCAAACATGTGGCAGTGAGGACCAGAGATTATGGGTGACAATAGGTGTGAAACAGGTAGGTGGGAGTTAGAAAAAGGGGGGAAATGTTGACCTGGTGATAGAATGTAGCTGGTAAAATGTAACCTGGGTTTATCAGATGACAGGCAAGTTATAATATGCCATAAATCCAATGCCTATACTTAGTCCATGATTTTTTGTATCCAGTAGATTTATGAAGTGAAGTTTATAGGCTCATCTATGAAAGGTGTTTTGTAAATTACAGACCATACCAGGACAAGAAATGTAAAACCTGCCAACACTTCTCCAACATTCCCACAATAACTACACGCCAAAACAGAACCATCACCATTCCTTGAGCTCACACCTGCACCGCCAGAAATGTTATATATCTCATCCAATGCACTAAATGCCCTGATAGAAAATATGTAGGAGAAACCAAGCAACAACTGCATACCATGAACACACACCAAAAATCCACCAAAGACAAAAATACCCAATTACCTATGGGTGCACATTTCTCACAAGACAACCACTCTCTCTCTCCAATCTCCCAGTGCTAATCCTCAAAGGAAATTTACAAAACACCTTTCATAGATGAGTCTGTAAACTTCACTTTATAAATCTGCTGGAACATCATGGACTAAATATTAACATTGGATTTATGGCACATTATAAGCAGCCTGCCATCCAATAACCCCAGGTAACCTGTACATTTTATCAGCTACATTCGATCACCAGGTCAACATTCCCTTCTTTTTCCAACCCTCACCTATCTTTCTCACACCTATTATCACCCATTGTCTCTGATCCTCACTGCCATGTGTTTGCATTTTCACAGACCTGCATTTTGCATATTGGTTTCCATTCCATCCAGGAGAGCACAAAATAACAGCAGACTCTCCCTATGTCTGAAGAAGGATGTTTGCACCAGATAGCTTGCAAATAAGATTTTTTTCCAACTATTTAGTTGGTCTAATAAAAAATATTACATTTACCCAAAGAGCCTTGTCTACCTATATCCTTAAACCAACACGGCTACAACCAACACCCACTATAAAATAGTAGAAAACATATCAGAAACCCTTGAAACAATATGTCACCCAAGCTTTGTTTGCTAAACACCTGCCCAAATAGGAAGGTTTTACATTGCTTCTGAAAGATGGCTTGGCTTGGTGTCTGTTGGCCTGAAGAGGAAGGAAGATCCAGAGCTGAGGGGGGTGAAATAACTACTGAGAATGATGTCCCATGTATTTTTGCCAAGCAGACTTGGTACATTGATAGTACTTGCAGGAGGCTTCCCTTAGCTGACATTAAGATCATTGAAGGCCATATACATTAATAGCAGTGCCTTGAATTAAGCATGGTAACTTCAAGTTCACTGAAACAAGATATCATGTTTAAGGCACATAATCAAAACACAATATTTAGAATGTATAAACTAGCCTGCAGCAGCCATTAAAGTTTTCATTTTAATTTCAATCATTCCAGATAATGGCATTACAGAATATTCTATTTTTAAATTTGCATTCCTATATTAAGTGTAAAATCTGACATTCCCCTGCAAAATCTTTTAACAATACATGTACATTTAGAAGGTTGTTTTCTAATCATTTTAGTTTTTAAAAGGATTTTAAAAGGTCTTCTTCTAAAAAATTAAGAATAAATCAAAATATGTAGTAGGGATTAATACAAATGTGTATTAGAAGAGCAAAGAAATCACTGAAACAAGACTAATCATCATTTAGATTATCAGTAGAAGATGATTAAAAAACAAAGGATTGTATGACAAGTTATGTTGATGCCATGTTTGTGTAGCCAAATGTTTTAGCTTTATAAATGAAAAAGCCTAAGCAGCTTACAGTGAGACAGAGTAATCATTCAAATTACAAACTTAAGAATTTCAAATTACATACTTCATCAAGTTGAGTCTATTTTAAGTTAAAATACACAGTGAATGATTCAGTCTAGCTTGAAATACAGTGTCTAATATTTCTGCAAAAATGAAACTTTAATTTTCAAAGTTGCAAGATGTTTAAGTACATAAAAATGTTTTTTTTTTCCTTTGTACTGTGAATAGGCTTTGTAAAACACTGTTTGCAACCCAACCACTAGAAAAAACATTGACTCATATGTTGTTTTCTTCATAAAAAAAACAACTTGCAGCCATATTTGATCTTTTTAACAGGTTGTTTTTGCTAAAATAAGCACGTATTTCGAATTAAAGGCCTAATCTTGCAAATATTTACCAGCAAGCCTAATGCTTAATGTTCCCATTGGTATCAGTGGAAATACTTTTGACTGTAGGAATTATGCTCAATAGCAAAAAGTTAGGGCCAGGCCGTGCCACAGAGAAGTTTGTTTTCTATAGAGATGGTTGTTGCCTGGGGAGGTACATACTCCATCAACATTATAATTATGTGGCTAAAAAGCAAGCACAGATGCTTATTCATATAGAGAGAGTTACCTTCGCTGTATTTATGATGTGAAATTATTCTTTACAGAATAATTACTTGAAAAAAAATCTTGTCATATAGCTTGTTTTTGAGTAGTACAGCTGAAATAGTTCACTCTTTTATTTGGCATTCTTTGCTTCTGTCTGTGTTTGCAACGTGTCTTTCATTTCAACTGAATTCACAAGTTGGTTAAAATGGTTGTCTTCAGAGTAAGCATCCATTCTTCTTTGGGATATTAGCAAAACCTCACAGTGTTTCATGATTCTGTAATTCATCTTTCCAAGGCTACCAGTAATATAGTAGGGCCAGAGACCCACACGTCTGCAATCTCTTTTTTATTTGCTTTGTCCAGCAGTTAAAACACACTTGCCTCTCCCACCTCTCCACTCTGCATGTATAACTTGATATTTGGGAGTGTCACCCTGAATATCTTAGCTGTGTTGTTTGCAATGTACTTCAACAGTTTCAGTCCTTTTTTATAGACTCTGTCTTTGGCATGTAAGGATATATCTGCTGAGCAGGAATGGTTTGAGACAACTGCCAGATATGTTGAGGTCATAACCCAAAGACAAAGTGCACACAATTTTTTAAGCTAAGCATATTCATCTACTGCCTTTATAGAGTCTTGGTCCTACAAATGATATGTTTTCTAAGGGATCTTCAATTGCAAGCTTCAGAGGCATTCCTTGGAGGTTTAGAGAGCGCAATTATATTGGCTTTTGGGCTTAATTTACTCTGCTAAAAAAGCCAAGATCTTTTAGTCTTCTTATATTTTATTTTTGATGCACCTAATTAGCTGATTAACCCTTTCTTCTACTCATTCTAGCTTAAATTGAATTTTCTTGACCATTGGTTAAGCTACACAGTATTATACCTGAGGTCTCACTAGTGCCTTGTAAAATGGCAGTTAGGTAGATTGGCAGAGTTCCTCTTAAGTTGGGTAGGAAGTGGGCAAGAATACAAAAGATACAGAAGAAAGGTGCATAGAAGAAGCTGAGGCAAAGGGCATGGGAGAAGGCAAAGACCAAAATTCTAAGAGGATAATATACAGGTCCTTCTGTACCCTTTGTTCCATGCAACTGCCAAACTTTCCAAGGATCACTTTGTGAGTGAAAACAAGTCTATATTGGTTAAGACCTCATGCCCAGTCCCTGGGAGGGCTGCACACACTTTTCACTTTCACCTTTTGTTTTGAATATTTTTATAATAAAGGTCAAGAAGTCTCTCATTTGGTCCCAGATTTCTAACCTAATGACTGATTTAATCCAGTGAATTATTGTGCTTAGAAATGCACAAATATGGACCTTGCTCCACTCTAAATCAAACACATTACAATTCAACACAGTATGATACAATTGCTTTTGCATGATCATGTTTTCTTTCATTATTTCTTCCTCCTCCAGAAAATGCAAAACATACTACTGTTTCCTAGTATTTGTTCCATATCTTCTTTTCTGAGTGCTGATATGAAGATTTGTTTAAACTGATAGCAGTAACTACCTCTTCTCTGAATAAATTACACTTCCCATTTCTTAGAGGTCCTACTCTTTTCCTCCTTGCTGACCTCTTCTTCTCCATGTACTTGAAAAAAAATTCTGATTTATCTCAAACCCTTGTGCAATCTGCTTTTCATTTCCTACCTTTAATTTTCTTATCATTTTTTTTGCACACTAAACTTCCTTCTGTAATCTTCTCAGTACTGCTGTGTAGCTGATGTTTTATGCTTTGCATTTCTTTCTTTTGATTACATTTTGGACTTTTCTGCTCATCCTCATTGACTTTTTACTCCTTATATATTTATTTCTACATTGCACACATAACCTATAGGTATACATTAATTTACCTTTTCACATTTTACTTTTTCTCATTTCTCAGTTTTTCCCTTTACTTTTTCCATCACATTAATTTTCATCATACTTTTTGCCATCACATAATTTTCATGTCACATACTACATGCCAACAAAATGTTTTGTATTAAAACTTTTAAACTTACTTAATTGGCACCAGTTTGGCTTCTCTGTATCAGAAGGCAAAAATATATAATTTTCACAGATTTCACAGACATTCAGGCTGGAAGGGACCTCAGAAGATCATCGAGTCCAGCCCCCTGCCCCAGGGGCAGGAAGTTAGCTGGGGTCACAGGATCCCAGCAAGATAAACATCCGTTCTTGAAGGCGTTAAGAGTAGGTGCTTGAACCACCTCCAATGGCAGGCTATTCCAGACCTGGGGGCTTGGACAGTAAAGAAATTCTTCCTTATGTCCAGGCTTAAATGGTCTTGCAGGAGTTTATAACCGTTCGACCTTGTCATCATTTTGGGGGGCTCTGGTGAACAATCATTCTCCCAGATCCTGGTGAACACCCCTGATAAACTTATAGATGAACACTCCTGATAAACTTATTTTAAATTCTTGTTTTGAGAGTTCCTTCCATCAACATTTACCCTTCCAATGTTATTAGTTCATTAAGATTTGTTTTAAAAAGTTACTTGGTTTCTTGTTTAGTTTTGTATTTTATGGAAGGATTGGAAGCTGTTTTTGGGGGAAAACATCTTCATTTTATGTAGCAAGAAACATACTGCCAGATAGATCTTTAAAGTGATAAGGCAGCAGGTAAGCTGGTTCCATGTAAAGCAGATTCTCTTACATAAAAAGATTTGAGATACCTTGTTACGGTTACCTCTGTGATCCCTTGGGGCCAGATTCTATTCCACCTATTAAGCCCATAAGTGAATTTAGGTACCTAAGTGTAATTCTATTCTACCCTGCTTGAGTTTCTGAGAAATTGTTAATACAAAAGGTAGATGGGTCCTCTTTGCTGCTTTTTTGTGACTCAGTCTTAGGGGTAAGATGATACTGCCTTACAAAAGCAAATGCATTTAATGAATTTTCATGACAGGAGTGAGGTGGAATTGAATCAAACTTAGATGCCTAAATCCACTCTAGGTGCCTAATAGACACAGTAGAATCTGGCCCTCGAGGTGCCTATACACGAGCATGGAGGCTGTAATTGCAGCGTATTGGACTAGACGTGATTAATAGAGTCTGCAGGGGTAGTTGAACCAAAGCTTGTCAAATGAGCTGAGTTCAAGCACCCCTGCTGCCATTTCTAAGCATGGAGATGCTGATACACGAGACATTGCGGTGCTTTAATTAGAGTGGCTGAGTTGTTCTAATTAAAGTGCCACTCCCCCAACCCCCGGAGCACATGTAAAAGTGCCCTTTGTGTCTGCCATTCTGATGGATAGACTTTTTACCCTATAGGTAGGCTGTCAACTGACTGATGACTGAATGAGTTCAGTGGATGTGGGGGAAAAGAAGACATGGGTACTAGAAGAGATAATCCTGAGTCAGGGTATATTGGGTGGAATCTATAGCAAGAGTGATCCAGGGGCAGGAAGCAAATGCATAGGTATTATGCACAGGGACGATGTGTAGGAGGTGCACGAGGGTGCACGTGCATCCCATGAGCATGGCAGTGCACCCCTTACAAAAAGGCACTGCCGACAGTGGCAGCGATGCCTGCGGGCGTTCTCCACTCACCACTCCACCACTGACCTCCCGCCTCTGCCGCCACTCTGCTGCTGCCGCTGTGCCCCCCCCCCCCCCCCAGCTGCCAGGGGCACGCGCCGTTCATGTACACAGGGTAAGAGGCACACCCCCAAAGTACCCATTGCATCTTTGGGACAGGATGTTTGGGATGTGTGACCCTGAGGAGATATTCTTTTGGCTCAGAGGTGAAACATGGCTTTATTTGTGAGCTTTTATAGTCAAATGCAATGGAAAACCATTTGGTTGACAGGTAATAAGTTTAATCAGTTTGAATTCATGAATGTGATTTAAACAGGTTTAAAAAGAAGTTGTGGCCAAAGGCCTTTGGCATTTACTATATATCAATGTCAGCATGTTTATTTAAAAAAAGGAGGGCAGGTGTCAGTTAGTAGACACTATCCATACTGATTGCAGAAGGATAGAGTTGAGTCCAGTGTTTCTTGTACAGCGTTGTGTCAGATGGAAGACAATTCAAAATCACCCTTTTGTGCGAGATACATGCTCTGATTTTAGCATTAAGTATTTATCAGATTTTCAGCAAAGTGATTTGAGTGCTTTTGACCTGTACAAAAAATGAGGCTTAAGAGTTTTGGATTAAATTTGTACTTATACTGCAGCTTCAAATGGCTTCAGTGTACAAAATTATAATTTTACAGGTGGTTAATCTATAACATGAACTAAGATTTTATTGCATGAAAATTAAAACCAAGGGACATAAAATACTGAAACAGATGTCATGTATGAATTATAGCTGGTTTAAAAAAAAAAGATTAAATTCTGAGCTGATCTATTTCTGATTTAACATAATTTAGGACTTCTATATTCCATTGCATTTTACCAAAAAAGAGAAAAGTTATATAAAATCAACAGTATGACTTCCCACTGAAAAGAAATACTGAACTGGCAATGATAAAGCATTAGCTTTTCATGAGTAGATATACCTAAACTAAGGCGCTGGCAAGAAAACTTCCTGAAACAGTACTCAAAAGAGAAGAGAAAGATAGAAAAATAAAAGAAAATGAGGAAAAGAACAAAATGGACCCCTTCCTGCCAAGCAGCACAAATTGGAGAGTTAGGATGAATAAGAAGAAACCAAAAGCTATTAATCGAAGCTCAACACCTCTGGGGACAAATGTTTCTTATGCCTGAAATAGATTTAACTCTCCCCAAACAGTAATCTCATTCCTGCACAGGAAATGAAAATAAAAGCAAGATACCTACCAGGCAGGAACTGTCTCCACCTTCTAAATACTGCAGTCACTCAAGAGCAGCTAACTTTGTGTGTCTAGGATCCATGCAACTAGAAAAACATCTGAATGTAAATTCATGCATAATAATCTGTCAATCTATGGAGAGTCTAAAAGGTGCTCTTTCTGAACTCTCCTTTTTCTTGTATTTTTCTCAAAATAATGTAATGTAAATTACCACTTACATGTTGAATAGTTTTGTGCACTGGATTATGCTTAATATATTTTTTAACATAGACTTGTTATAGCATAAAACTCAGCCATTCTTAAAAAACATTGAGAATTTGTTTCAGTTTTGAAGTAGTGGTCTAAACCTCTCTAAAAAAAAAGAAGAATTTTTCAAAAATATTTTTCAAAATGAGATTATAAAAATCTAAATAAAATTCTTTTCCACTAGTGTAGTTACTTCAAGAATGAGACCGGTAACAAAGAAAGGGCTAAGTAGGCATTTTCCCCCTTTTTTACCTATATGAAGTGTCTATAGGGTATGTCATTTCTTTCAGACTCAGTTTAGTAGAATGTATATATCTGATAATTTTCATTATTCATGTGTGGGGCTCTGTTGAATTGGGATTTGCATAAAATTTAAAATATATATTCACAATATGTAATCACTGGTTTGGGGGTTTTGAGATGTTAGCAGCATTGGTATAATTCTGTTTCTCTTGAAGTCCAGTGGAACCATTTTCATCAACTTCAGTGGTAGCTGAGACAACTGAATGTCAAGGAAAGTCATACTCTGAATCACTACTCTTTCTTCAGCCCTCAGACAGGGTTTCTCTTGACATTTATGTCCTGCTCCAGAGTTGACTTCTGCTGGTTCTTATCAATGGCCTTTTATCAGACACCTTGCTGGGAAGATTCATTTTGCTCTTCTTTACTTCTCACCTACCCAGATTGAATAGGTACACCATTTAATGGCTTCTATGCTTCCATGAAAAGAGACAAATTCTCTTGTTTTGAATATCTTAGAACTTTGGGTGACCACTTTGAACTTTGGGAGAACATTTGCTGCAATGAAACCAAGAAAATCCTTTTCTGAAAGAAACTTCTCCAGTAACTGGTGAACAACGGGAAGTTTCCTGCACGTTGAAGATCTTCATTGCAACCTGGTTCTTTCCCACAACTTCAAAAGTTCTAGATTGGCAGAGTGCTTTGAAAATACCCTTCAGAATAGACATGAAGTTTGTTGTTATCTTCTCTTGTCTCTTCAAGAATGCTGCCTTGTACACTCCTATCTTCCTCTTTTTGGCTCTCTCTTGGAAGTCTGTTTACAGAGGGAAAGCTAAACATTATGTGGAGGCTGTATCTCTTTTTTTCCCCTAGAGAAGTAGAACTATTATGAGAACTTCATTGTCTATGCTAGGATGGCAAGAGACTTTAAACAGACTATTGATGAACAGAATTCCCATTTTACTTACAAATAAATATGACTGACTCAGCTATAATCAGCTACAACAATTTAAAAACACCTGGTACAAGCCAACTTCAGTATTTACTTTAGCTTATTTGTTGGTAATATTCAGATTCCCAGTGGAATAAGATTTGTTAGTCCCGTCTTTATTTTCTCTTAATTAAGGTGTGTTTGTACATAGATACATTTTATGACCATGTTCTGAAATCTTTAGGAAAGAACATTTGCTATTAATGTGTTAATTTATGCCGATCTTCCAAGGCCTTTACTTCCAGTATCTTATGCACTAAGTTCAGCTTTTATGAGTGTGGTGCTCAAAAGAGGTGCCTGTGGCATTTTCCCACAAGTCATACCATCATATCTTTTCTACAGGCGTACTATTGCTACTGTTGCACTGTTTTAACAATATAATTAGCCCTGACCTAGCAAATTCACACACACTCAACTTTGTTTCTTTGAGGGTTGGACTAAATGATCTATGGAGGTCCCTTCCAGCCCTACTTCTCTAAATCACCTTAATGCACATTAGGTAAATGTGCATTAAGTTTAGGCGCACGTAAAAGCATGCGTAGATATGCCCTATGATACTATGAAGAGCCCTTTATGTTCCAATAGGGGTATTAATGAATAGTAAAAAGAGGGGAAGGACCAAGAGAGTGGAAGACTACAAGGAGGAGGCATACTGTAACCAAGCAAAAGAAAACTTAGAATGCTTTGGATTAGTTAACATGAAATAAAAAAAAATAAAAAAACCTCTACAGGTCAACCCAACAACATCTTCTAATCTACCACATAAGTGTTCTTGAACAGAGTACCCAACACTCAGATATACTAAACTGCCAACTATCTGTAAAGCACTAATACTACAGATTGGAAGACCTATCTATTTTAATACTTCTGAAAGTATTAAAACTTTAAGACGTTACAATCATCTGTCTTCAGATGAGAAATTTCATACTTCTCTTTGCAATAACTGAGCATCACTTCTATGATATAATATATAAATGTTGAATAATAGTATTTGTTCAGCAGCATGATGTCCTTTTAAGTGAAGCTTAGTGCAATCTTTTTCATCTTGTATAGTTTGAAAGTATGTAAAGGGTAGATTCACAAATGTTAAGTAAATCTTGACAGCACATTTCAGGTAAATGAAAATCCACATTTTATTTAATTGAAGTGTAATATTTAAAAAACACTGGATTACAGTGGGTAGTTTAAAGGTCCAGAAAAAGTAATGTAAATCTATGTAAAACATATTGCTTTTTACTTCAAGCTTTGGTATGAGCGTGTGCAGAGATCTTCCTCTTTTAATTTGATGTTCATGTTGAATAAAACTCCAAATACATGTGAATTTTAATTTAAACATAAATTAAATCATTTGCATGACACTAACAGCAAAGACAGAAAATGAAACAGCAAAGGTTGTTTGAGAAGGTGCAGTTAACTCTTCAAGTTTGCATTACAAGATAGGAATTTTCCTGGACAGTCAGTTATAAAGAGTAGTGTGCTTACAATAATTAGTATCCTGAACAACTGAGAGATGATTGCAGACACAGCTGTTGTTGTTTAAGGTAGCAGACACATCAATGGCAAGGCAGTAGGTATTGATTTGTGCAGTGACATCCTTCTAGCTATGTCATCTGAGTGGAAGAAGCCCCCAAATTAACCAATAATAAAGTGTTAGAAGTTGTAGTAGCTGCCTCCTGGGACTTGTTCCAGTTGAGGATGGATACCCCTCCCCTCCCCACAGCCATCAATCCTACTTGAAGGCCTGAGTGCACCTCTAAATTGACCAAAAACACGATGTCAAGTCTGAAAGGACAAAGTAGCACACTCTTGAATTTTCCTTCAGTGTTCAGAATCAAAAGCTGGCTACATATAAGTCCATATGTTAAAAAAAAAAATTACTAATCATTGAAATAAATTACCCTTATTGGCTTCAGAACTCACAATTTTTAAGAGTGTAGTCACATCTCCATCAAAATCAGATGTTAGAAACTGTTATTTGTATCAACCTGATTTTTCTTACTGTTCTAGTTATACAGTCCATTTTCGACATGAGCCACTAACTACATAGTGCATCAGAGGACTGTATGTAATAAAGGGTAACGGACCTGGACATTGTTGATGTTAGAATATTAAAAACCAGTGACCATAAATACTTAATCCACAGTGAACATCAGTGAGAATATCTACATTTAAGTAATAATCATATACAAAATCTTAATAGAAATTTTAAGCTCCAATTTAAGCTTAAAACCTCTCCTACTTTGACAGAATGTTTTGTTTATTTAGCACTATAAAATCTGCTTGTAACCAAAACTTTACGATTCTTGAATTATCTTTTTTTAAGCTGGCTATAGATTTTACAGAACATAACATGACCAAATTTGTTCTCTTTCTGCTTTCAAGCAAATGATCTGAAAAAAAAATGTTATTTATGCATAAACTAAATTTTACACAAGTAATCAGTTGAATTAAATTTGAAAAGACAGATTTATACTGCCAGAATAACAAAGATGTACATATAATGCAAAATATACTCTAATTAAAAATCTAGGATTTTTTTAAATTAATTCACTGCAGATTTTTTTTTGCTAATAAGCAAATATGTTTATGTTTGATGTTTCCAAAAATATATGACTTCACAAATATGGTTCTTATAAAACAAGTGTCAGGCAAATATCAGATTATATTCAAGAAGGCAGATGAATTAATAATGGTTTGCATTTTTTCTCTTACCTTGCCTGCCAATTAACCCTACAAAAGAAATAAGAACTGTTTAATTTTCTCCACTAATATTTTAAAAGCATGAACATAATGCATAATCTTTTATTATCTATAATATTCAGTTAATATTTTCCTTTTTGCTTGTAGTTTGTGGAGTTACATACTCTTAGATCTACATGAAGTAAAAAAAATGTGAACATGTGTGAAAGAATTGGAGCCTACAGAAAATGTATATTTTACTTCCTAATTGCTTACAAAATTCCTTGCATTTTAGGAGACATTTCTGCAATCATGTGACAACTTGGGACTCAAGGAAAGGAGCTTTTACCAACTATATTATCACTGTTCTTTGAGGGGATGAAAGAGCAAACATCCCCTCCTAATACAAATTTGTTGTTTGTGGCTTCTTCTTGGACTAAGGAAAGATTCAGAGGGTATGTCTACACGAGACACTATGTTGCCATAGTGATGAGTTATGGCGATGTAGCATCAGTGGGTGCAAACTGTGATGTTGCCACTACTGTGTAGTAGGGACGAGGTAAAGCACAGTAACTTGTTGGTACTGCACAGCAAGGTTGGAAATGATCGGTGCAGCGCCAGGACTGTGCAGTACTGGCGGTTACTGTGCTGTCATTTAGTACTATATGACTGCGCAGTAGCAACTTTGCAGTCAGGCACACATGTAGATGAGCCCAGAATGTCCAAATCAGGGGGAAAAAATAATCTTGATGCTTTGGTAGGGTTCAGTAAACTTTGTGTATCTCAGCCTAAACACAGTCTGCAGTCTTGGGATCTTTCCTGAGACTTCTGCAATCAAGATCTCTCTAAATAAACAAACATTTTCATTCTCAGAGATCTTATTAGATACATCTGGTCCCTATTAACATGATAAAAAAGCTTCAAGCAAAGTACACAGGCCAACCCATTTTCTCCTGATACAGTATTCATTTCCAGACTTACTGGAGAGTGCTTGTCTCATTTTGCAAGGAAATCTCCTTTGTAAACAGTTATTTTCAAGTCTTAAGAATTTCTATATAAAACTGCTTAGAAATCATGAAAAGATTTAGGGATTTCAGATTTAACACCCTGGTGGCAAACCCCAGTGGGTTTGGAGACTGAATTTGAAGCTTGTTTATTCCTGTTGAATGTTTCCATTCATTACTATTCCTAATGCCCAAGACTACTGTTTTTTTTCCACGTCTCCTCTTTTAGAGCAAGGGCTCCTTATATTACTGCTGAGAGGTAGAGCCCCTTGGATTGAATGTGAACTGAATCATGTTTTTAGCCCCTCTGATGCCCATTTGAGAAAAAGATAGCTGGGATTTTAGCCTCTCCAGCAGCTGAATCATTTAGGAAAACTGTTACAGAATGTCAGCGATGATTTTGACTTTAGATGGTCCTGTAGTATTTCATAGAGTTATAGTTCTGTTGTACAATTCTACTGGATGATTTAAAAGAAAAAAAAAACCCCTACAAAATTGTAAATTCTATAGATTTAAAGAACCCTGTTAAGTTTGTTTAAAACCTGTCAATCCCCATAAAATGATGTAGAACCTTCCAGGAGGGTTGGAGAAACAATAGCTATTTTCCTATTTCTATGGGCTAGTTTGGCAGTAGCAGGTGCAGTCTCATTGATAGTGAATACAGAAAGCCTGTCTTGAAAAGACTTAGAAAGCCTGCCTTGAAGACTTAGAAAGTTTAAATCTATTAGTGTATAAGTCAGTAAGCAAAAATGTGCTTGCTTCTGCTAGGGCTAGTGGTGGCATGATTGTGAGTGGCATATTTAGAATGAGCTGTTTGCTGCTTTTAACTGGTTGACTTGCAGGAAAAAACCAAGCAAACAAAAACCTAGTCATTTTTTTAAAGATATCACATCTCTTCTCTACTTTTCCATTCTTAGTGTAGCTTTTCTGCAGCAGGTCAGAATTCAGTGAATTTGAGACTTACCAATTATTTGGGTAAGGATTTATCAAGTCTTAAGTAGTTAACAACCTTGGTCAGCAGTGGGACCTGAGATGATCCAAAAGCACAATTTCTTTTTTGATGAATGACATTTATGAATGTTGTCATTTGCAGTCCTTCAATACAAGGATGACAGTCATCCAGTAAATTGGGATGTCATTGATAAGTCCATAAATTACTGAGCAGGCTGATTTTGAGATCTGCATGTTCAACTGTAGACCTGGCAAAGAGTTCTGGGAGGAAGGAGTAGATCCTGGTAATGTTGAGCTGCAGCTCTTTCCCTATGTCTCTCTTGTATATCCACCTCCATAGTGAGGTGAGTTTACTTGAAAGGAATATTGGGAACATCACAGTACTGGTGGGGACAATTCAGTGCTTGAGTCTCCCAGGTATCCCTGTTAATATCGCATTTCTTCAGATTGGTCTTCAAGGTGTTCTTGAATCTCTTCTTTTGCCCAGCTCTAGAGTGGTGGCCATCAGTGGGTTGGAAGTATAGGCCCTGCTTTGGTAGCCAGTTGTCAGGCATCCTTATGACATATCCTGTTCAACAGAGATTACTTCAATCATAGAATCATAGGGCTGGAAGCGACCCTGAAGGATCATCGGGTCCAACCTCCTGCATGAGCAGGAAAGACATCTGTTGTCAGATGACTCCAGCCAGGTGACCATCCAGTCTTCTCTTGAAGACCTCTAGGGTAGATAATTGCACCACCTCTGGGGGGAGCTTGTTCCATAGTCTGGACACCCTAGTTGTAAAGATGTTTTTCCTAATGTTCGGCCTAAAACTATCTTCCAGGAGTTTGTGACCGTTGTTTCAAGTTTTCCCCCAGGGTGCCCTGGTGAACAATTGTTCACCGAGCCCCTGATGTATGCCTCTGATATAGTGGTAAGCCACAATCAGGTCCCCTCTCAGCCTTCTTTTCTTTAGGCTGAAGAGTCTGAGATCCCTCAGCCTCTCCTTGTATGGCTTGCCAAGCAAGTCCCTGATCATACGGGTGCCCCTTCTCTGGACCCTCTCGAGCTTTAGCACGTCCTTGTTGAAGTGCAGTGCCCAGAACTGGATATAATACTTCAGCTGTGGCCACACCAATGTTGAGTAAAGTGGGAGAATCACATCTTTGGATTTACTGGAGATGCATCGATTGATGCATGCCAGAGTTTTATTGGCCCAAGCATCTACTGCTTTGCATTGCTGGCTCATATTCATGCTGGGGTCTATTGTTACCCCAAGGACCCTTTCATTTGTAGCGCTGGTCAGGTTAGTGATGCCCAGCCTGTAGGTGTGCTGGGGGTTCTTCCTTCCCAAATGCTGCACTTTGCATTTCTTTACACTGAACCTCATCTGGTTCCGTTCTGCCCAACATGCCAGTCTCTCTAGGTCTGCTTGTATCTGCAGCCTGTCTGCGGGTGTGTCCATACCACCCCATATGTTGGTGTTGTCTGGGAATGATCATGGTGTTTGTTTGAGCCAATACATTGGTGTTTGTTCTTCTGGACTTCCAATTGATATGGAAGATTTTCTGAAGACTGCACTGATGGCAATATTCCACAGTTTTCAAGTGGTTCCAATGTCATCCAAGTTTCACATTCATATAACAGGGTAGGGATGACAACATGTTATTTACTGAAAAATGGCATTTATGAACATTTGGCAATAAATGGTATTTCTTCTCTGAGTTCAGTTAAGAGTGTGTCCCATTTACTCATTTTCTGGTCTAGATTCATAGATTCATAGATTCCAGGATAGTTCTAAGCTATCCAGAATTCTAAGAAAGGACCTCACTGGCTTTCATTTTGACTATATCTTATGCAGTATTGCTCTCCTTGTTTGAAATTTGTTTTAAACTAGAAATAATTTTCCTAAGCATTCAGAAAAGGGAGGGAATTCTATAATAAGGAAGGCCAAAAAACAGAGAGCATGCACTTTGAGTTTGCTAGGCTTTAAAAAGAGATAGAACTGTTGTTAAGGCAGCATGCTAATGTGGGCGACTGATTCCTCTTGTTGCCTCTCCTGTCATAGTATTGAAGTAGGAAGTAATGCAAATAAAGTTGGGAAATTGTGAGTATTTTCACTGCACAGTGATGGTCTATATAATACAGCCAAAAAAATGGGCAGGGCTATTGGGCACTCCCAATAGGTAGCACTTCTTTGGGGATAGGGGGGGACAATGGATCTTTAAGACTTCATTGGAGAACCTGTGAAAATTTGTAAATCAAAGCATAATCCCTATAACAGAGTTAAGGAATCTGAATATTTACATAAAATCAGTTGATGCTTCAAAGGACAGTACCAACACCAGCTATTCTGTTGCTTAATCCTATAGTAAACTAATTATTTTTATAATTGGAATACCTGATAATATAATCCTTAGTGGCAAGTTAATTATCTCATTGTGTAAACTGTGCATGTCAGAAACAAAGTGATAAAATTACATTCAGACCACTAAAATAATAGGGTATGTAAGGTACTTGGGGGCAGGGGGTGCGGATATCACACTGCTATATGGCCTAAGTCATATCCAGTCCTTTTATGAATTTTTACTAAGCTAAGTGTTTTATGGCAATGAGGTGAGCCTATTTGATTTTTATGCTGCATAAAAAAAAATCCTGTTACCTATTTCAAATTTGTTGTTCTCTGGTTTCAGTGTATGCCCTGTTACATGCTGAAAGTGAAATCCACATGCCTACAGTGGTTAGAGCTAATATTGGCTGTATCTTTCACTGCTGGCTGCTACAAAAATCAATACAAAAAACTTATGAGCATTCTCAGTACCTAATTCAATAGAAAATATGTTCCATTTCTACAGCTCTGCAACAGTATTTGAGCTTCCAGGGCATGGAGGTCTGGACATACTTTTTATTGAATCAGGACCTCAGTAATGTCTTCATATATTTTTAAGGAAAAGGCTGAAGTTGCACATTGAGATAAACAGTGAGAACTGCACCAAGTCAATAGTTAAACCAGAAAGCTCTGTGCTTCATACTGCTCCCTCTGACACACTTCCTATCATCACTTGAACAGTTCTGGACTCTTCAAGTGTTGGTAGGAATTCCCTTATATCATCCCTGGCCTAGAATGGGTATGTGTTTAGAGTTGAGGAATTCCCATTTCCATTGCAAGGGCCCTGGTAAGAGCTGAATTTCTGGTAATAACACTACTGGAGATGGTGGTGGTGAGAAGGGCAGTTCTCCTCCTCCCTGCCACCCCCACAAGACAGGGACAGCTATCCTGGGCAGCTCCTGCTTATCATCAGCTGCCAGTTGATCATTGGCAGGGGAGAGAGCAAGCTGTCAATTACAGGGCTCCCATGGGGGTGGGTGGGACACAAGGAGCTATCTCCTATTGACCTCTGGCTGGAGAGCTGTCCCTTGAGGCAACTTTGTATCTGTGTAGCCAAGGGGCTGCCATGCATGTAGGCTCCCATAGTGCTATATTTTTGTAGTGTTCCAAGGTATCCATACATTGTAGCACTACATAGGAACGCTTGTCCACCCAAAATGACAATGTTTGGAGTTGGCAGCAGTTGCAGTGAAGCAGAAGAGACTGTAATTTAATCTGTCTCTTACGAGCACACATCCCAACACTTAGCATCTCAAGCACTACTCAAATTTCACCATACTTGATAACTCTGGTCTTATAATTATTCAGGATTTGTGCTGGATCCCCACTTTATGGCTGCAAGGAACTTAAAATAATTTTTCTTGATGACCCCTAGCAAACAATCTTCAGCTTTAAAAGCTGAAGTAATTTTGTAAACATTCTATGAAGCAGTAGATGAGAGTTACTTTATTTCCTGACATCTCAGGGCTTGATTTTAATTGTATTAACAATATTGTCAAGAATAATGTATATTGAAGGGTTCTTCTTCACATTTCGTAGTAGTCTAATCGGCTACTATTGAAAATTTTCCATAGAATTAATACATTACAGATTTAAAAGGATTTATTTGGTAGTGGATGCTATAATGAAATACAAAGAATTTTTACAAAAGTACTGAATACAGCATATCTTTGGGTTACAGTGTTTCAACTGAGCACAAAAATTGGTAGTTTTCTGCTCCCTAGTAATTTCTCATTTCTGATTGTGCTATTATTTCCTATCTTGTTGAGGTATTGAATCCTGATACAAAGAGGAAATTTTCATGCACAGGTTTATAAGAAATCAATGCACAACACACACTCCAGTAACCTGAAAACAAACAAACAAAAACAATGGTACTTGAATGTTTCCATAGTTTGGTAATTCTTTGATCTCCGCATCCTATCCTGTTGCATCAAATAATGTTTCAAAAGTGCTATAGTTTACCTTAAGGAGTATAGGTATTTTCACTTAATTTATTTTAGATATATACCATATTTGATAATTTTTGGAAAAATAATTATTGGAAAATTTAATTTATTTAAACATCAGGGCTGGGGACAGACATTACACATAAGCTGGTTTAAGTAATCAGAAACTGGCTTAAACCTGTAACAAAACAGAAGTGCGGTGCATATAAACCAGCTTGAAAATAGCTTAAACTAGTTTAAGATAAACCTGGTTGAATGTAGTATCAGACTTAACTGATTTGGGTCAAACCAGTTTATGCAATGTCTGCCCCAGACCCGTGGCTGGTTTAAGACAAACCAGAGCCCCGTATGCTCTCTGGGCTGGCCGGGGATCTCTGCTCCACAGCAGAGAGGCCCCTCTCCTCTGCTACCTTGCTGGAGCTCTGGCAGAGTCTGCAGGTATCTGTGTGATTTCTCCCTGCTAAAAAGGGATTATTCCCCCCCCCCCGCCCCTCTGATTTACACAGACACCTCTCAGCATTAGCTAGCAACCACATGCTGGCTACAGTCTGTGCTGTGGGAGATGACAAAGGCAGACAGGCTTTTTGGAGCTAATTGACAGGTAGTTGGTAATGTCCTTCCTTGGAAAAGCTGTTTAAGAAGTGCTTGAGCTAATAGAGAAATGCTTTGTTTTCTTAATGGTTTGATAAAATCTGAATTAGGAGTGATAAACATTTCTGGCTGGGTTGCTCAGGAGGGGTGGGGAACCTCTCCCTAATCATAGCATCCTGCTGGAGCCTGGCCTTGCCCCACCTCAGCTCAGTCCTGTCCAAGGGAAGGGAAGGGAAGGGAAGGGAAGGGAAGGGAAGGCTGCTCTAGCACCCCCCCCCCCCAGCTTCTAGCCTGTGCTACTGCAGGCATGTGCCTGAATTTTTTCAGTCCAGAGGGGATGCCTGTGTGGTTACAAACTGGGTTAGCCTAGCTAGGATAGACTAACCTGCAAAGATTGAATCAATTCAGGCTCAGGTTTTTTGGATGTCTGTCCCTAGCCAAAAAGTTAGCTTTAGAATTTATTTAGAAAAGCTGGACATGTACAAGTCCCTGGGGCCAGATGTGATACACCTGCAATGGCAATGTGATTACAGAGCTCCTGGCCATTGTTTTTGGAAACTCATGGTGATCAGGAGAGGTCCTGAAAATGGGAAAATGGAAAATATAGTGCCTATCTTTAAGAAAGGGAAGGTGGAGGATCCAGGGATCTACAGACTGGTCAGCCTCACTTCAGTTCCTTGGAAAATCATGGAGCAGGTCCTCAAGGAATCCATTTCTAAGCACTTGGAGGAGAAGAAAATGATTAGGAACAGGCAGCATGGATTCACCAAGGGCAAGCCATGCCTGACGAACTTCATTGCCTTCTGTGATGAGATGACTGGCTCTTTGGATGTGGGGAAAGCAGTGGACATGATATACCTTGACTTTAACAAGGCTTTTGATACTGTTTCCCACAATATTCTTGCAAGCAAGCTAAGGAAGCCTGGGTTGGATGAATAGACTGTAAGGTGGATAGAAAACCGGATGAATAGTTGGGCTCAAAGGGTAGTAATTGATGGTTTGATGTCTAGTTAGCAGCTGGTATGAAGTGGAGTGTCCCAAGGGTCAGTCCTGAGGCCAGTTTTGTTCAATATCTTCATCAATTGCCTGGAAGATGGGATGGATTGCACCCTCAGCAAGTTTGCAGATGACACCAAGCTTGGGGGACTTGTAGATATGCTTGAAGCTAGGGCTAGGATTCAGAGTGACCTAGACAAATTGGAATATTGGACAAAAAGCAAACTCATGACACTCAATAAGGACAAGTGCAAAGTCCTGCACATAGGAGGGAACAATCCCATGCACTGGTATAGGCTGGGGAGAGATTGACTAAGCATTAGCTCTCCAGAAAATTACCTGCAGGGTCCCGGTGGACAATAAGGTGAACATGAACCAATAATGTGCCCTTGTTGCCCAGAAGGCTAATAGTATACTGGGTTGTATTAGTAGGAACATTGCCAGCAGATCAAAGGAAATGATTCCTCCCCTCTACTCAGCACTGGTCAGGCCACATTTGAAGTACTGTGTCCAGTTTTGGGCCCCACATTACAGTGGAGAGAGTACCAGCTGAGGGCAACAAAAATGGTTAGAGGACTGGGGAACATGACTTATGAGGAGAGGCTGAAGGAACTGGGCTTATTTAATGTGGAGAAGAGAAGACTATGGGGGGATTTAATAACAGCCTTCAACTACCTGACGGGTGGTTCCAAAGAGGATGGAGCTAGACTTTTCTCAGTGGTGGCGATGACAGAACAAGGAAGAATGGTCTCAAGTTGCAGCAAGGGAAGTTGAGATTAGCTATCAGGAGAAACTTTCTCCCGAGGAGGCTGGTAAAGCACTGGAACAGGCTACCCAGAGAGGCTGTGGAATCTTCATCTTTAGAGGTTTTTAAGATCTGGGTAGACAACTCCTTGGCTGGGATGATCTAGTTGGGAATGGTCTTGCTTTAAGCAGGGAGTTGGACAGGATGACTTCCTGAGGTCCCTTCCAACCCTAATTTTCTATGGTTGTATAATTCTTCTGCCAACTATCTAAATTTTTTCCATGTGTGTGTACACCTATCAAATAAATTATTACCTCTCTTGCACAAGGATTAGGCAAAAAGTTAGGGTCCTTCAAGGGTTCCACTTTCAACTAGTAATGATATAAGAAGATGCTTTTTTGCTACAATCTCATTTCTGTGCAGAGAGTGTTCAGTTGTGTTCCTCTGAATAGAAGAGATGTCAAACAGAAAGAAGTACCTTTGTTCATTGTTTCAAGACTCTTTTTCCAGTCTGCACTTAGCTCCCAAGTTCTTTCACACAGATGCAATTCTTGATGCTTGTTTTTGTATGCCTTGGCTCTTCAGTGTTAGCAGTCTGGTGTTTAGTTCTGCTTCTTGAAGAAATAGACACACAGCTCCACATGTCAGTGCCATAGGCCATATTTGCTGTGTTTGCCCCATCTGGCATAGCTCCTTTTCAGTCGTGCCATGTAGGACTGTGCTTTGGGTTATAGTCTTTGTTAACTTGGCTGTTATGAAACATGGAACACTTAGCTTAGATGGAAAGGTGGCTGTTGCACTACTCATTTTTCATGGGTTTAATTCAACCTGTAGCCATTGTGCACATATACACAATGCAAATTATTTTGTTTTTCACAAGCAACAAGTTTAAGATGGTGAGCTATCCATTGTGAAAAGTGCATGTATGCCAAATTTAGCCTTTTCTGTCAGGGACTTGTCTGCCAGGTTTGTTAAAAATTGTTCAAGTATATTTTTACGTGAATATAGTCCAGCTGCTGGCTGGTTGGTGAACTGATTGTTGTGATTATTGCATTGAGTATAAGACATTTTAGTTATTTTCATTGAATACATACATTATATGGCAAGTTTCAGTTCAAGAACTGGAGGACCAAAACTTTTAGAAGACTTTTGCTGTTCTGAATACTATTCAAAATTGCTGAGATACACTCATTTATGAACTACAAAAATGATGTCACCTGTTTAAAAGCCTGAATTTAGAATAAGGAGCCTAACTCTACATACTCATTTAAAAAATATATCTTTTGTTTTTAAATTTAATTGAAGACTTTAGCTGAAAGCCTGTATTTGGGGAAAACTTTTTTTTAATAGAAAGCTTCCATAAAATATACTTTAAAAAATTTATTTTATAAGCATACATAATTCATTTTAGGTGTTTTCAGTATTTGTTTATAAATAAATTACTCTTTCAGAAAGTTCTGTTCTGTACAGTGAATATAAGAACATATATTTCTACTATTTTTTGCAACCTTGGCAGAGCATGCAAGGCTGAAATGTTGTGTCTGCTTACATGGATAGATTAGTCCTAAAAAGTAAATTTAAGTGCTCATAAAACAAAATCATTTTTCTAAGTCAGAAAAACTATTAAGTTTTAGGGGTCAAGAAACAAAAAATGCATCAACACAGCTGCACAAATAATAATGTATAAGAGTAAACCTGCTACACATGACACACAAATCCATTGTCGTGTGTCAGTAAAAGGTTGTAAATATCTGGAACATTCAAAAACATGGAGGAAAGTAACCTGCTACATAACCAGATATTTCAGAAATTATCAAACTCTCCCTATCTGCTGTGTTTTACATTCTCCTCTGTTACTAAATCAGCAGGGAATCCTTCCCATTTTTACAGCATATAGTTCTACTAATGATATTAATACTGTGATTTGGGACAGACACTTCCCCCTTTTACTCCCACAGGCTGAGACAGTTAAAAATGTTTAGACTGGAAAAGCAGAAGTCTGGCTGGGGGAAGTTATTTTTCCCCACTCTGGGCCATATAGGGGTAATTGTTTGAACTAAAGTAACTTTTATGAAACAGTGCTGCATTTTTAGAGTTCAAAAGGCAAGAAGCTTATTTGCATGCAAACTGTCTACCTCTTCCTAGGGATTTAAGCAATTTGTACTTAAGGGATCATTTTGTTTGAGAGAATGTTTTTGAAACATTCCCCAGCAAGATAATTTTTGCTAAGCCTGTTGGTCTGCCACAATATTGTCATTTATGACTTGGTAATATTTCAAGACCTGAAAAACAAAAGATGCTTATCATTTTTGCTAATATTTATATCCCAACATATTAGGTTTCTGTCATACTGATAGCTTGACCAAGAATATCATTAACTACACAAACCTCTAGCTTATTAGAACTAATTTATATCTAAAAGTAAATATAACCTTGATGTCATGTTCTGGATTTGCAACTCAAAAACACCATGCTTTTATTTGGATAAGGTGTAAGTCTGCTCATGAAGATAGTACTCTGCCGTCAAGTTACCTAATTGATTTGAAAATTTTTCATTTCAATAACGACCTTGAAGTCAGTGATGCCTGGAATGCCCCCCAGACCATGTCATGGGTTCTCTAGTAAAGATCTATCGTCAGATCAATTACTAAAAGCAATGGAACATCTGATCTTACCCTTGAAATTAACCAGGAAAAGTAGGTCAGCACACCTTCAGCTGACACAATGAAGTATTATGCTCTCAATGACCCAGGAAGGAAAGCACTAATGATTGATGGGAAGAGATATTTAAATAAGAAAGTTGAAGCACACTGGAATTAAGCATGTAGGAATGATCAAGCAACCTCAGGCAGCCAAGTGACTTTGAAGAGCAGTGATTTCAGCCAAAGTTTATGTGAATTTATTCCCCCTAAACAAGAGTCATATAATCATCAAGTGAAAAAGGACTTGGGTTTCATAGACCCAGTAATTCTTCCAAATGGCAGCCATCTCTTCCTTCATTGTTGTTCTTTATTTTTTATTAATGGAGTTTGGCTTCTGTTTGCTATTGTGGTCTAGCATTATGCAGTAGAAAGGCCCTGGGCTTCTCTCTTGAACAGTTAAAAAACTATTAAAAATGGTGCAACAATGAATTCTAAAGGTCATCAATGCCACAAGGTTTAAGAAAACTGCCTATTAAGTATGCTTTTAAGGGCATTATTCTTCTTCAAAATAAAAAACAGATGGGGAAAATAAGCATAAAATATTTGTGGTAATACAGGAATATCAGAGCGATATGCAAGTATTTAAAAATTGTTCCATGGTCAAAAGTACAGTGTGTGTTTAGAAACCACTTAGAACAGCTGGTTTGGGTAGAAGTAGGCAGCAGAATAACCACAAAAAAAAATTTAGAGAAATAATTACAGCAACTATGTATATATTTTTCTTTATTTCAATAAGTAGTAGATTAAAATGGACTGTACTTGTTAGAAATGGACTTCCTGGGAAGATACTACACATGTTCAAATTATTGTTTAAGGACTGTGAAAACTGCTTGTCTGTGAAGGCAGAAGGATTTCATGATCGCCTTTTAGATCAATACTGAGATAAAAGGTGTGTTTTTTCTGAAGTGTGTAATAGATTATGTAATGCCTTTCTTGAGCTTTCCAGGACAGCAACACAATCAAAGAGAGGGTAAAAGAGCTTGGCAGACTCTAACCAAGTTGATGACAGCGCTCTGTTTGCCAAATTTGAAAATGAGATTAAATTTGCAGTTGTCTCTTCCATAACAAATGTCAAAAGTCATTCAAAGACTCAGCTGTCAAAACTCTAAGCAACACTACTTTCAATCTGAATGGCCAAGGTTTTTAAGTAGTTAATATATTTACAAATTTTGTACTCAATTGTTTCCAACTCGAGTGACCTAGATTTTGTACTCAGCAATTAAAGAGACATCTGCTATGGGACATTTATAATTTACAGCATGAAGTTTACCACATCAACTATTTTTTGGCATACTAGAAAGCAAATTGATAAATGTACTGTTTTTCTAAATAATTCTCCACTGAAGGAAGCATTACCAAGTTCAGTGAATGTTTAAAACAGGTATATATAGGAAATATGAAACACCTGTATAAGATCACGTATACACATTCAACTCAGTGCCATGAAACTGAATACATCCTAATGCCTGAATGTGCAATTTCCTTCATAATGAATAAATATTGATGCTAGTCATCACAGACACATGCTATGAAATTATGTGTATTCAAACTTATATTTTAACTTCTACAAAAAATAGACTTCTCAAAGTGATAGTGAGCATGATTAAATAAACTATAAGCAGGTATAGTTAGCTGTTTTCACTTCATTGGTCATTATTTTGGTTTGGTGTGGTCCTTGAATAGGACACATTTCTATTATTCAAAGTTTTTGGAGCATCCAATTAATTAAATCTTCTCAAATCTATAAACTGCCGAAGAATATTTGCTTTTATAGGCTGAGATCAGGCTCTGTCAGCTATACTAAGACACTCTTCTAATTTTGGTTCTAGCTGCTTGGCACTGACCCCCTGATTTCTACTCTTTATGCAATCAAAGGGTGCGTCCACACATGCAAGTATGTGCTCTTGCAGCAGCTGAAATAGAAGTGGTGCAAATTTGAGCTGGGCTTTTTGCCTTAGCACCTGTGCTCAGACATGCACTTCGTTGTGTAGCAAATTGTGCTACTTGGGGCAAAATAACCCTGCCTGGCTCCTCCCAGATCTGCAGCCAGGGGGAGCTAGAGCCTGGGGCCAGCACCTGTGCTGTCCCCAGCAGTATAAAAAGCTGCCCTGCCCTGGCCCCATCAGTACAAAAAGCTGCCCTGGGCTACTAGCTCTCAGGAGCTTCTGGGGCCCAGCCAGTAAGTACCTGGGAATACTATCGCTTGTGCCAGCTGGACTGCTGAAGCAGCCCTGAGAGTTCCCTGCACCCTTTACCTACTGCAGCAGTCTGGCAGTGGGGTCTGCTGCCTGACTGTGACCTCCTGCATACCTGCCAGACCTGGATGAGGCATCTGCCCCTCTGGGTTACTGCTACATGTGCCCCCTGCCCGGCCATCGGAGCAGCTATTGCCTGGAACATGTTCCCAGTGTGGTGGCCTGCTTTGAACTGTCAAAGCATGTCCTTCTGTCCCCATTTGGCCAGGAGGTCAGCCACAGCCAGCTGGCTCCAAGGTGCCAGCTCTGAACAGGCAGGGTCCTGCCATTGACCTCCCTAGCAGGAATTCTTGTTTTTCCTATTGGAAAACTGAAAAATCCCTGATAAAAAAATCCAAAAGTCACCCTGTAAAATACCCCCAAATCCATGTTCCTCCACAATTAAAACAAAAGACGACTATATATATATATATATGGGGGGGCTGGGCTGGGGGGGCAGGGATTGAGGGGGATGGGGGGGATGCAGGGATGGGGCAGGGCCAGTGGGGATCCCCCCATGGTCCCCTCCCCACTTCTCCAACCTCCCTCACCCCCCTACTTACCAGCACTGGAGCCTGGGTCCAGCTCCCTGTGGCTGGCAAATTGCCTGCCCCACATGGGCTGGCAGTGTGCTTCAGCACCAGGGTGAGGGCCAACCACAGAGATGCACTGGCAGCCAGAGCATCTCTGTGGAGGACCCAGCCTCCAGCTGTCTTGCTGCTCTGCCCCACTTTTTTTCACTCCATTTTTTTGACCCCTGGGTATCCAGGGGTGTAATTTTTCCCCATGCTGCAAATTTGACCAACTCAGATTTTTTTTCTGAGTTGGTCACTTCCTTTTTTTCTGTGCCTTAAAATAACAATGAAGAGCTGTTGCATAGTTCTTGTCTTTAAAGAAATAGTTTTAATAATAGCTTGGATTATTAGTTATTTAATCATCCAAAAAGCTAATAGCTGAATTGAATCCCCAGTCAGCCTGTTGTGCTTCAACCCTCCTCAAAGGGGCTGTCCTAGTGCATGGAGAGATGCTGGTGGGAGGGTGGTACTAGACTGTCACCCTGTTTTAACAGTGTACAAGGTCCATGGAGATAGTTACTTGAGGATTCACTCAACACTGACCAGATACCACCACCATTTCCCCAATTTCTCTGGCCTGATGCCATCCTTGGGCACTTTGCACACCATCAGTCAACAATTTTGAAAATCAGTCTGGCTTAATCACACTGCCCTGAGTATCTTTCAAGGCCATCCTCTGTTGCTGAGAAAAGATAATCAATCCCTCTCCAAAGAGAAAAGCTGACCCCAAATACTGGAACAATGCCAATACTCCCTCCCTCTTTGAGGCTCCCCCAGCCCTCCAAACTCCATCAAGGGTATTCCATCCCTAAGTATGCCAACCCACCAAGTGGTACAAGTCAGCCCTAGCAAGGTCTTGGTTGTCATGGTCAAGGGCATGACTACAGTCAGCTGTCCCACTGCACCAGACTGTCACAAAGACAGAGCCTGGAAATGAATTATGGGACCCTGACCTCCTCACCCTGCCATCTCCAAAACCAGCAGAACAGTGGATCATGTCTATGCACTGGGACTCTAATGAGTGCTTTTGCCACAGCGGGGAGGTGTCTGCTAGCCCCAAGTGTGTTTGGGTGTCAAATGGTTGGGGTCCCCACAGAGGGATGGGGGGATCCCATCCCGTTCCCTGTTCTCTGTTGCCTTTGGGTTCCAGTGGAGAGTGCTACCCCATTAGCAACCCCCCAGTTCCCAATCCTACCCACCCTTCCAGGTTACCTCACCCCTTTCTCCCTCCCTTCCCCCCTAACTCTTCCCCACCCCGCAATTGCTGGTTTTGCAAAAAGGGAAGCACATCTTTTTCATTTGCTGCATTTCTTCATGTCTTGGTGTTTCCCCATGCCAAAGCTAATGTCCAGCTGGCCAGGATTTTCCTTGACCCTGGCCACCTTTTGAAGCCCCCAGGAAAAGGATGACTTCATGTACCCCGCAGATGGAGAAACTGAAGCAGGAACCACATGCTGGACAGGTCCCATGTCCCAGGCTGAGGCTCAGTTACTCAAGGTTCCATCTCCCCAAACCCCTCCAGGCCTTATTCCCAGGAGATAATCTGCCAGCGCTGTCCTGATCAGGACTGTTTGTTTGTTGGCCTCTCCTGGTTAGGCATGTTCTATCAAGAATAACCTGCAGTTTGCCCCTGAGTGATGTGCTCCTTGGTATGCCATTCCTCTTCTGTTCAGGTTTCATGGAAGACTTTCCCCTGTTCCTCACAGATGCTGTGCATAACACAGGTGGTAGCAAGCATTCCTTGGTCATGTCAAGGTGTACACATTCATAGATTTCATAGATTTCATAAACATTAGGGGTGGAAGGAACCTCGGAAAATCATCGAGTCCAGCCCCCTGCCCCAGGAGCAGGACGTCAGCTGGGGTCGAAGGATCCCAGCAAGAAAGCCATCCAAATGCTTCTTAAAGGAGTCCAGAGTAGGTGCTTGCACCACCCCTAGAGGCAGTCTGTTCCAGGCCTTTGGGGCTTAGACAGTAAAGAAGCTTTTCCTTATGTCCAGCCTAAAACATTATTGGAGGAGTTTGTGACCATTTGACCTTGTCATCCCTTGGGGTGTTCTGGTGAACAGTCATTCCCCCAGGTCCTGATGTACAACCTTTATATACTTATAGGCAGCCACCAGGTCCCCCTTGAACCTGCACTTTTCTAGGCTGAAGAATCCCATGGCTCTCAGCTTCTCATCATAAGACCTGTTCTCCTGCCCTCTGATCATGTGTGTAGCTCTCCTCTGGACTCTCTCAAGCTTCTCCACATCCTTTTTAAAACTACTGCAAGACCATTTCAGGCTGAACATAAAGAAGAATTTTTTTACTGTCCAAGCCTCCAAGGTCTGGAATAGCCTGCCATTGGAGGTGGTTCAAGCACCTACACTGAACACCTTCAAGAGGAATTTGGATGCTTATCTTGCTGGGATCCTATGGCCCCAGCTGACTTCCTGCCCCTCAGTCAGGGGGCTGGACTTGATGATCTTCTGAAGTCCCTTCCAGCCCTAATGTCTATGAAATCTATGAAATCCATCTATTACCACTCTCTGGGTCATAAAGCTCTTCAGCATGCCTTGAAGTAGTTAAAGGCACACTCCATGTTTGTGCAGCACCTGCTGAGGCACCAGCTGAAGTGTTCTTTCCTGAAATCTGGGTTTCCTATGTAGGGCTTCATGAGCCAGGGGAGGAGCAGATAGACCAGATCCCTAGTTATGAGGGGTAAGATGGTGATGATGCTGGGAGGTTCATCCCCTCATATCCCTAAGATCCCTTCCAAACCTAACTGTCTATGAATCATGACTCTAATGTATCCTGGATGACCCCACACCCTGCGAAATTGGAACTCTGGCTGAGGAGCCACCTGGATGAGAATACCCATGAAGGCAGCCTGGCATGCAGAAGTTCTGGTGCCACTGCTCATCATCCCATGTATGAATGCTGCTTGCCCCCACAGGCTGGGGGTGGGGGCACAGTGAGCTCCCACAGGCGGCAATGGCAGGGGGCGGGGTGTGGCAAGCACTAACTGGTGGTTGGCGACCACCTGCAGACACCACCGGCATCATCAGTGGTGGCCAGTGGCAATCTGGGACCGCCTGCAGGTCTCACCAGCAGTGTCAGTGGCGCTTTTTTCAGGGGGTGCACTACCAAGCTCAGGGGGTGCATGTACACCCACATGCACCCCCTACACATGGCCAATGATCCCATGTACCCAGGATGATGTAGTCTTAGGAGTCATTTCTGGTTTTGCAGAGACCAGACCACCACTCAGTAGTCTGGAGGTACTTCTATAGCACTCTAGAGTTAATAGTGTCCAGGAAGGCTTCAGCTTTAGCAGCTAGGTATTAGTCAGCTGATTTTAGGGTACCTCATGGCTGTGGGGTGTATGGTAAGTGGCCTTGCATGGAAGGAAAAACTCCTTGATCTTAGGCTGGAATCATAGAATCATAGAAGAATAGTGCTAGAAGGGACTTCAGGAGATCATCTAGTTCAACCGCCTGCTCAAAGCAGGACCATCCCCAGCTAGATCATCCCAGCCAAGGCTTTGTTTACCTGGCTCTTAAAAACCTTCATGGATGGAGATTCCACAACTCTTCTGGGTAACTTGATCCAGTGCTTTATGTACCTTCCAGTGAGGAAGTTTCTTAATATCTAACATAAACTTCCCTTGCTGCAACTTGACAACATTACTCCTTGTTCTGTCACCACTGAGAACAGTCTAGCCCCATCCTCTTTGGAAGCATCCTTCAGGTAGTTGAAGGCTGCTATTAAATCCCCACTCAGCTTTCTCTTCTCCAGACTAAATAAGACTAGTTCCCTAGCCTCTCCTCATAAGTCATGTGTCCCAGCCCCCTAACATTTTCATTGCCCTCTGGTGGACTCTTTTTAATTTGTCTGCATCCTTTCTGTAGTGGGGGGAAGGGGGGAGAGGGTGGTGCAGAACTGGATGCGGTGCTCAAGGTATGGCCTCACCAGTGCTGAATAGAAGGGAATAATTGCTTCTCTTGACCTGCTGCCAGTGATCCTACTAATGCACCCCAGTATGCCGTTAGCTTTCTTCACAAGGGCACAATGTTGGAAGGCACATTTCACGCAATTCTGTCTCAGGCCATCTGTAGACAGGAATATATAAAGTCTCTCAACCTCAGGAGAGAGTCACTTAGGGCAACAAGGAAGTGCTACTGCTCCTGGGTCTCTGAGCTTGTGTGCAAGGGGTAGGGATCCATAGTGGGGTGGAGGGCAGAGACACTGTGCTCCTTGGCATGCCATGCCACCTCTATCATGAAACTAACAAGAGAGGGGCAATGCTTGTGTTCTCTCCCTGGGAGCCTCAGAGCAGGGAGAGAAGAAGGGAGTTCCTTGCCTGGGAACTCCCTGGTGGGGGTGCATGGTTCCCAATGCTGGCCAGCTACTTAAGGAAACCCTGTGTGCTTGGCTGCTCTTGGCAACCTGTGGCAGCCTGGGGCAACCCCAGGGCACACTAAGACGTGTGCACAAGGGCACCCTCTCTGTGGGCTGTTGCCAGTTCAGGTTGCCTGTATGTTGCCTCCTCTTGCATGATGCTATATTGATAGGGGTTTAGGCTGCTCAAACCAAACCATGCTACTTGGATCAGTTTATTTGAAGGCTTGTACACACCCTAAGTAATGATATTATATTTGTATAAATCAGTTTCTGCTCAGAGGTGGCATAAGATAATAGCTGGAACTCTATGTGACAGAGTAATTTAGGCAGGGTAGCATAAGCCTGACTAGTGATGTCATGCCCCTGCTTCCATGACCATTACAGTCATTCAAAAATATCTATAAGCGATTTAGGAAGTAATATTTTATATGTTTTCTATTTTTAAAACATCCATACCCAAGAGGCTTTTACCATCTAACTGAAAATGTAGGCAATGAATTCTGTTAATAAATACATGCTAGAATTGCAATTCGAATTATATATTTAGAAAACTGCAATATATAACACTATCAGCCAACAGGTACAAGAGTAGTACTAAGGACTTTGCTGAGGGGAATACCAGGCTACTTTGTCTTTCAAATGCTGCTGAGAAAACAAAGTCTTAAGTCATGGCATTTTGGGTTACAGAGGAGCATGACTGCTGCGTATTCCTTTAAAAGAGTTTTCAAGATATTCAGCTGTAATAGAATGTGGATGTTCCTTTTTCGAGATTTAATACTCAACATTACTTTTTCATTATAAAGAAAGTATGATATGATGAGAAATTATCTTTGGGTTGTAATTTTGATTATTACCAACTTTGTCATACTGGTTTCTAAGGACATAAAAGAAAAAAAAAGTTTATCAAATATTGCAAAGATCACATGGTAATTAGGAATAGGGTGTTGGAGTACTGATTAATTTCAGGTAATGATTTCCCAGTACACTAGAGACATGGCGCAGTTTTAGTATAATTAGACTTTGAATGCCAAGGTCATGATCAATAAGAGTTAAAAGACTATTTGCAAAAGCAGTATTTATGGAATTTATAAACTCAGATTTTTTTTTCCCTTTAAATTTGTCAAAGTCTAGTGAATAAAAATAGCCTGTTGGGCTTTTTTCCTACTTTCACCAGAAATTGTACTTTTATTAGGTTTTATATAAGACAAGGAGAGATGCCTTTAATGTTCCATGTTAAAGCAAAGATTGTTTGGATTTAGTTTGGCAGGTGTCAATTTAATTAATAATCAACCAAATGACATTCTAGATTTGCTTTGGATGGCAGTTCAATGCCTTCTATTGATTTTGTATTATTGGACTAGATGTTGTCATCATTATTACTGTGTGGCATGCTTCAGGCAGGATTTGAATTACCCAGTAGCACACAGGAATAGGATTTTTTTTTCCTTTTAGCATGAAAATTGTGTTATGGTTCAACAATGAGCTAAAATATTATACACCCTTTGTAAAAAAAAAACCCATATGCAATGTCAAAATGTGTTCAAACTAAAATGTCTCCTAATATGTAAAGTAGTTTATGCACAAGGATTTTTCATCAAAGCCCTGCAAGTATGAGCCTCTTGGGAGTCTCATACTAATGTTGTATAAACTAGTGTATTAACAGTAGTGTTGGATTAGATAGTCATTCACATTCATTGACCTTTTTTCTGTGCAGTGTCAGTGATGTTCTATTCCAGGCTACTTCTTCACTTAAAGGAAGCAAACCCTGCCCTCACAATCTCCATGGCACATTAATAGCAGGAAATTAGTCACAACATTAAGTATATAGAGAGATTGGTTGGAGGGACTGGGGTGGGGCTTTCCTTTTACAACCAAAAGCAGTTCTGTAGCAGTTGCATGCCAGTCTTGGCTTGTACATATACAGGTTTCCCTCCATTTATGCGGGTTCTTTATATGCAAATTTGCTCTTATGTGATTAGCATATTTAAACCCATAATTCATTATATGCAAGGTAAATTTGCTCTTATGCAATCAGCATAGATGCTTCTCCCTCACCACCCCCCCCCCCAAGCAGGTAAGTCTGTGGGGGAAGGGGAAAGGGCCACGGCCCCACTTGCCCCAGCCCCAGCTGCAGTGGCTCTGGGAGTGGCTGGTGCCTGTTGCCTGCAGCTGCTGGGCTGCACTGTGTTCCGTCTGTCCCCTCCATGCTTGGGCTCACCCCAGCTCCTGGGCTGTGCCATGCTGTGGTGCAGGCAGTTGATGTCATCTGCTCCTGGGGCTGCTGCAGCTGGGGCTGGGGTGAAAGTTGCTCTGTTCCCTCTGCTTTGCTGCCTGTGCGGCCCTTAGAGCAGCACCCCTGCTCCCCACCCCTTCCCTATCCCCAGCCTCCCTCCCTCCCTCCCTTCCTTGGGAGACTATCCCTATTTGTTACATTGTAAAGTGGGTTTGCTTTATGTTAATTTGATTTATGTGCTATTCTCCAGGAACACATGTACAGCATAAAAACCTGTATGTGGCAGAGTACTTTTGGTGCTAGTCACTTTAAGGGCTAGGCCAGGGAGAGGGCAGGTGCCTGATTAGGGCAGCCATTTAATGCCCAGCTCTCTGGGCTGAGGGAAGCAGTTTGTGACCAGCTAGTAAAGAAGAAACAGTCCCCTGCTGAGCTCCAGCTCCAGGAACACCTTGGAGGTAAAGGGGAGGCTATGGGAAGGAGGAGGCATTAGTGGTCTTGGGTATGACCTAAAACTGCACCCTGCTGGGAAACAATGGCCTGGTGGGACTCCTGGTGGTGCAGGAGTCCCAAGAAATGCCAGGCCAATTGCCTCCCCAGTAAAAGGTGGGGAAGGGTGCCTAAACCCTAGCCCCCCCCCCCATCTGGTAGGTTTTTAATTAAAACTGGTGGGCCAGGCATGTCTAGGCAGGCACCTGAGCCTATGGAGGTGCTGAGGATAGAGGATCCCAGACAGCCCCAGCTCTGGAGAAGGAGTGGTGTGGAGCCCCGAGTGAGAGCAAGGAATGAAGGCCCCAGAGAGAAAATGTGGAGAGTGATTCCCCAGAGTGACAGAGGCAGAGAAGTGGCCCAGAAATGGGCATGGGGCAAAGTCAACCTTAGTTCTATGAATAGCCCAGCATCCATTCAGATGAGGGTATGAGAGAGGACCAAAAGGCTGTGCGCCTGCTGGCTGAGGAGAGCAGGGGTTTAAGCCTCATGGCCCTGCAGGATCACTTGGGGAGCAAGGGTGGGGTTTGTGTGGCCCAAGAGGGGCAGTATGAGAAAGAGACCCTGGTAAGAGCAGGGGGAGTGAAAGAGGGCCTGATTGGGGGGGGTGGGGAGGGGGAGGAGCTGTATGCATGAGGCTCGTAACTGGGTAGAATGAAAGAGGCTTAATTGTGGGCGAGTTTAGTTTGGCTTTGAGTTGGAGCCATTAAGAATTTACGATGCCATCTGTGAGGCATGGGCCATGGTGTAGGAGGTACAGAGCAGTGGATAGTGTTCCTTGGCATCGGGGCATGTGGAGGGCAGCCTCTCACAGACTGCTGTAGGTGGGCCAACTTGTGATCTGACCTCAAGTTTGCCCCCTGTCACAATATACATTGGCAGAAGTTTTTAAGGCTTTTTAGCCTCTGCTGAGATGATACAGTTGGGGATGGTCCTGTTTTGAGCAGGGGGCTGGACTAGATGACCTCCTAAGTTCCCTTCCAAACATAATTTTCTATATACTTTTTTTGAGTAGTCTTGACATTCCCAGAGCCTTTAACTCAAGGAATATGGACCTAATTTATTGATCCTTATTTTTATTTATTTATTTATTTATTTTTTTTGTAGAGCCATAGAGAGACTGCAATCCCAATCACCAGGATGGTGAGACTTTTTTTTTTTTTTTTTTTTCATACAAGCATTAGGTGATGAGGAATTGTGTAACTTCCTCCCTCGGCTATTTCAAACACTGGGGAATGTTTGTTCTCTCAGTCATAGGTCCATTATTAATGCTGATGTTTTTGCTGCACACGCAAAGCTGTAGTATGCCCCCAGATGAAGGGACATGGAGGGCCCTGATGTCTAAAGAGGATCTGAACAAGAAGCTTCCTTGGGCCTGTTCTATATCAGCCTGACTATCCTTAAAATAGTCAAAGCCATCAGAAGGGCCCAAGTAAAGACACATTATTCCTATTTGCATCGAAGGTAGACGTATGACCTAATATAGCTATATTTTCTGATTATAGTCAGAAAACTGAAACTCCCTAATATAACGGGGAGGTGGGCAAACGGGACACCAGCCGGGAGGGGCTGAACCCAGGGGGAATGAAGAAATAGCAACTGCTCCATGTACTGCTCATGCATAGGGTGCTCAAATGTTTAGCTATGCCTCTGCTGAAACTGCATTTTGCTTTGAGGATTCATTAGTTCTTCACTGTCATTTTGCATGCATTTAAGAAAGTGAGAACACTAACGTACAACTCCTGATATCTGCATGAACTGAGAAGAAAGATGCATTGGTCATTGTAGTGTATGTAAGGTGAATTCTCCTTTGTCCTAAAAAGCAGCTAATCTCCATTTTAAGAAGGTGCTCCATGTATCTTGGGAAGGTCTGGCATACATGTCATCCAGAGGCCAGAAGTATGAGGCTCACTTCAGTTGCCTGTAGACCTAGGTAATCCATTCCAAACACAAGATAATTCTTTGCAGCTGTCTTTATGTAGGGAGGAGGGGAAATCAGAACACCTGTTTTAAAAAAAATTAGTGGAGTAAATTTTATAATTATAGTAAAAATACAGTGTCTCTTTTAAGGACTGCCTTTATGAACTTTTCCTTTTGTATTTCCTAGGTTTGACACTTCATTTTGACAGTATGTTAATATGTCACATTATGCAACATTAATGAAACATGATGTGCTGATGTATCTGAATAAAATGAGCCATCTTAATGTCATGTCAAATCTGGCACATTCCAACTCACCAGGTTTACTTAAAGTCACTATTAAGACTTTCTTTTTAAAGGAGCTTTTTCCTGCTTGTTTGTATTTGCTGTCTCTACATTTGCCTTTCCATTAAATAAAATTGGGTGTTTCACTACCTGCCTCTCCACTCACAGTTACTTTTTTTTTTTTTTTTTATATTTAAAGGATGAAATCAAGGATGTTCAAACCCACTGGGAAAAGATAAGAAACAAAACATTGCTGTTTCACTTGAACTTATGCCAAATACTGAAAATGTAAATTATCTGGACATTTAAGGTATATTTTACTTCATTTTTGTTCATACTTATGAGATTACTTATAAGAGCACTTGTATGTTGCATAAATTACATAAGGAAGAATGTTCAAGTAAGACATCTAATAGGCCAGGTCCAGATGATCAAAAAGGCCAAGATTGAATTAATTCAGTCTTTGCAGGTTATTCTAAACTGCAGAGATTAAATTGAGAAACAACTGGACACACATTTACATTTGATTTAGGAAATGCAGCCACATAGATGCAGTGGCTAAGGTTAGAAGCCTGGGAGGATGGGTGTTAGAGCATGGCTCTCTGGCATGTAGCCAGCATGGGCTGTGTGTTTACTTCCTATTCCTTCTGCTTCTGAGGTTTCTAGGACTTGCAGTCCAGCATCACAGAAGCAGAACTCTTAAGGGTTGCTCATCACTTCCTCTTCCTGCTTCCAAGTGCCTCTGGGATCTGTAATCCATCATTTCAGCAAGCCGTAACTTTCAGTAAGCTTAGCAGGGCAGGGCAGCTCTGTATTTGGGGGAAGGGGGGGTTAACTGGGGTTTGCCTGGGGGGGGGGGCTGTCCCCCCACAACCCTTCTCTGCTGGAGCAGACTGTACAGCACAGCCCAGGGCTAGAAAGCATGCTGGGATGGTGGGGGACTCTGATTTAACTTAAACCAGGAAGGGGTCTGGGACAGAAGTTTCATAAACCAGTTTGACCTAAATCAGTTTGGTCTGATACTACATTCAACCAGGTTTATCTTAAACCAGTTCCAGCTGTTTTGAAACTAGTTTATGTGCACTGAACTTCTGTTCTGTTATAGGTTTAAACCAGTTTCTGATTACTTTAACCAGTTTATATGTAACTTCTATTCCTAGCCATAGTGTTGAGATAGGCCTGCAGATTTTTCTATCAGGGAAAGCTCTCCTGATTGTGCAGTATAAGGGTTTAAGCAGAGATTATTTCTGTAGTGCTACAAAGGTTGTATCAGGTGACATTGGCAGGCCCCTGGCTGGAGTGAAACAAAGTTGCCACAAAGGCATGCACTTCAGCAGCAATAGGAAGGGCTGCTCCATAGTTTTTCACTGAAGATTCATGGCAGATGGGCAGTATCCAGCTGATGTCCATGGGTATCAGTTGAAGGTGGCTTCAGGGCAGAGGCACCCTGTTTCTGCTCCCTGTGGATGAACGAGGGCTGTGCTTGCAGGCAGAGCTATTATCCTGGGACTGGTCCCGGGTGCTGGTCTCACCACTGCTGGCAGGGAGAGGTAGCATGCTTCCTATCACTCCACCTCTGCAAGCAACTAGCTGTTCCCACAGGGACTATGGCAATGGATAGAAATGCTCAGACAAGAAGAGTAATTTGTCCAAGAGGCTTTAGCCATTGCTAAAAACCTGGCTTCCTGGGCGGGGAGGGGAGTCAGCTCTGCTTAGTGAAAGGCCAATCAGCTGATCAGCAGGCCCTGTGACTGAAATAAGGCCATGAACAATCAGCTAAATGGTGGGACTGTGTGAGGGGCAGGTCCCAGGATAGCACAGAGCCATCAGTGATCAATGGGATCAGACAGGGGGCTGTGTGTCTAACTCCCCGACAACAGCTCACTGCTGGGTAGGCTATCATAGAGCCAAGTGCACTATCTCCCTCTTCTCCCTTTTGGGGGGTGGAGTGTGGAGGGAAATGAGGCACTATGGGATATTGGTGAAGAGGAATACCTGTCCATGCATTAATTTGTTGCAGAAAACCTTCATGCAGCAAAGCAGTTATTGTTTTAAGCAGCTACTTTGTGGTGGATCTGCCATTTGGAGACTGGATTGGCCATTTTTTTTTTAAGTTTTGTCAGGATTAGTGCAAAAAAATAACATCTGTTTAAGTCCTAAGCGATATAGTCCTGAGTCCTGATATACAATTTCATTTATGTCAAGAGCTTTTACTCCAGAAAGTAAAAATCAAAGGATCAAATCAAGTATTCCTGCTGCACTGATGCAATTAAAAATAAATGGTGTAAGGTTACTCTTAAAAGAGAACACATTTTTCTATAATATAGAAATATATATAATATTAAATGATATAATTTTTCTTAGTTTTCCCATTTTGGTATTCTTTGAAGTTCTGATCAATGTATTTTATGTCTAACTAGATACAGTAGGGCCCAACCTTTATGGAAGGCATGACATAAAATAGTTTGGCAGGTTCTCTGAGTGCTACTCCAATCCCCTTTCTCTGCACCATCTGCTCCTCTGCTTTCTGACCTGTGATCCCTGCCCAATCTGATGCTCTACTTTTCTGCTACCTGCTGTATCTGCCACTGTGTAGCAGCCTGTCCCTTTCCTGATCTGCTACAAGCCAAAGAGGTTTCCCAGGCCACTTGTAGCACATATGCTGCAGGTTGGCCACCCCTGAACTAAAATACTTAAAGCAACCTATTAATGCATCAAATAAAAAACCTATTTATTGAGTAGTGTTTATATAAGCTAGAGACCATGTTTATAGATGTTTTTGCTTCTTCATAACTCTGTTATTATGAAATAATAATCAGGATCCAAGTACTGTTAATGATATGGCCCATTTCCTCACCACACTGTAGTCCAGCTGACGACCAGTTTTCACCATAGTAAACATAAAGTTGCATCAATGGTTTCATCTACACATGTGCTTTACTGAGGAGTGACTAATTTGCTTCATCGTAAATCATCACCATCTACATGCATGTCCATTTAGGGCTGTGAGAAACAGCACCATCCCATTTTGACTTCCATTTCAGTGGAATAGTGTTTCACTTCAAATTTCATTTTGTTTCAAAACCGCTGTTCCATTTTCCTTTGTTAAAACTGTTTCGTTGTTTCAAGGCTGTTTTGCTGTTTTACCCGCAGGCTGTAATGGGAAGGCATGAAACTGCTTATAACTTCATCATTTCTTGCCTGATTCAGATGAAACTTGCAAGGATGGTAGTCCCTTCTGAGGCCATGAAGTCTGCCGTGTGTCAAGGAGATAGGTGCAGGGGTTTCTGGGAAACTGCACCTCAAACTGTTCATAAGCAAAACTCATGTCACATGTGTTTAAGGCACTGCAGGCATGGTAGGCTCTGCTGAGGCTATGAAGCCTGCCAAATTTCAAGGAGTCATGCAGTTTCCCAGAAACCCCTGCTCCCTCGGGCTGCTGCTGAGCAAAACTTGTGACATGTGTGACACTGTGTGTGTGTTAAGGCGTGCCCTCACTGGTGCTGGGGCCTCTACATGATATGGTAGTGTGCCCCAATGAGGCCTTCTCCTCCCCTACAGCCTCAGTCCAATCCACCACTTTAAATGACAACAGATAATAACTTAGTAATCAGCACAGTAAGTAGTACCAGCAGCATCTCAGGCAGCCAAACTGTGACAGAGCCTTTCCTGCAGGAGCTTCTTCTCCAGCAGCTGTCAGATAACTCTCCCTGCCAGCCCCAGCCCTGGGGCTTAGATGTGCCCACCAGGGCCCTGCATCCTTCCAGTCAGTTACTAGGGGTGTTGATCTAAGGACATGGCACTGACGGACAAGATCCTTTCCTTTGGGTCAATCTAATCTGGTATGTTTTAGCAGACCAACTGAATAGTTAATTACAGAAATATATCTTAGCAAGCTTTTGGGTTGAAAAACCCTTTGTCAGGCTGAGAAAGCACCTGCAGTTTGTGTGTCTGCTGGTCCTGGATGGAAAGAATAGTAAAGAATAGTAGGTACAGAAACTCATGGACTCAATATAGACATTGGATTTGTGACACACTACACCCTGCCAGACATCTGACTCCCCAGGTACCTCTCTACTTTTACCTGCACTGCTACATTCCCCTTCCCCCCACCCTCCCTCAGCCTGTCCCTCACCCCCACAATGATGCCTCCATTTCCATTTTCACTGACTGGATTTCTTGCCTGCATTGCATGCCAGGCCAGCCTCTGCCTTCTTTACTATTCCTTCTATACAGGACCAGGAGACACACCAACTGCAGGTGCTTCCTCAGCCTGACAAGGGGTTTTTCAACCTGAAAGCTGGCATCCAAGGCAGCTAAGCTGAGCTCACCTGGAGCCTCACAGCTCCACTGCAACCAGAAAGCCTAAGGCCTGTGAAAGATGTGATGGGTCTGGGCCTTCCCCAACCTGGACTCTGGGTGCATGTGGTAGCTGGAGGTTATGCTGCCTCCTACCCACCTTTCACCAAGTGGATCCTTGGTCCTGGCATTTCCTGGGGCTGCCACACCACCAGCAGTCCCACCAGGCCTCCCTGACCTTGGCAGAGTGCAGTTTTAGTGGTCATGCTCAGGACCTGGGGCCTCCACCCCATAGCCCCAGCCCATACTTCCAAGTTTGTCCTGGCATGGAAGCTCAGCAGGGACATGTTCTTCCCCTGCTGGCTGGTGATGCAGTGAGTGCCCCCTCCAGCTCTGAGAGTGGAGCATTACACGGCTATGAAAAAAGGAAATAGGTACAGATGGAGTGAGGAGGGTGGCCTTCAATCCATCTACACCTGGAGCTTGGGGAACCCCAGCAATGGGAGGTTTACCTTCAGGAACACCAGCTGCTCCACCAAACCAGGATCCAAGCAGGTGTGGTGTGGTGTCATTACATCCCCAGCAATGCTGAACATTCCCAGCAATGCTCAGAACACTGGTTGGTGGACAGGGCAGGTGCTCACAGGTAACTGTGGCCTGATCCAGCCACATATAGCTGCAGCTTGCCCAGTAGGCCAAGGGGTTGAACAGCAGCAGCTGCACATCTTTCACAAGATAGGCAGCCATCAAGACATGAGTGCTACCTGCCTGATGTTAGGGTCTGGTGCTTCTGGACCCCCACCATGGAAGCTATGCCCTTGACCCACATTGGCAGCATTTGTGGTGGAAGAAGAGATGGGCTGGTGGATGGCATGCTAGCATGGGACAGTGGATCCCCCTCTTCCACTTCCCCCTGCCTCTGCCATTCTGCCTCCCTGACTCTCTTCACCAGAACCTCAGTCTACTGATTCAGGCTTTGGCTGCTGCATACACTGCCCTTCAACCTACTGGATTGCAAGGGATCAAGCCATTTCCTGAAGCCCTCCTTCAGCTGCCTCACCAGTGCTCGGCCATCTGGTGACAGCGGCTTGCCCCAGCCAGGAACATTGATCCCCTGGAATTTCTCCATTGTCTCTGAAGTTCCCTCACTACAGGGATCATCTGGATAAGGAGGTCATTGGCAGTGCTGAGGGTCTTGGTCACCTCAAGGAAGGGTTTGAGCACCACCAAAATTTGGGAGATGATATCCCAGTCAGCTCTGTTAAGGGGGCCACTGATCCCAATCTCCTCAACCAAGGCCATCTCATTGATGGCCTTCTGTTGCTCCACCAGCCTCTTGAGCATCAGGTGTATGAAGTTCCACTTAGTCTCCACATCCTGCATGATTTGGTGCTGCAGGATGTTCAGTTATGCTTGTTTGCCCTGCAGCATCCTGCCCACCTTGATGCTCTGGTGGAAGTATCCTGCCACCTTCCTGCATTTGGAAATGAGCTTGCTGGTGGTGCTGGCGCCATCACTGGCAGCCCTGTCCCCCTCCATGGCATCCCTGACAATGAGGTAGAACTTGTGTGCCACACTGTGGATGCCAACAAAGTTGGCATCACACACCACCTTTACCATAGTAGCCTCATTGTCGGTGACCATGAACCCGTGGGTAAGTTCGCCCTGCCCGAGCCCTCCCCCCCCCCCGCACCGAGCAGTTCATGGCCCCCATGATCTCTGTTGCTGTGTGGGGATCATCCATCACCTCGGCTTGAAGGAGAGCCCACCAATGACCTGACTGGTCACACCAGTGCCCTGTGAGAGTGTGGTATGCGTGATCTCCACCCCTGCTCCTCCAAATGTTTGAGGTGAAGTATAAGGCCCCCTGTGGACCTGCCTTGAACAGCTTTTTCCTCAAGATCCAGCTCCAGACCCAGCTCTTCCTCTGACACTGGAAGGTTCAGCATGGGAAGTGAAATAGGGGTGGAGGAGGCTGTCATGCTGGTGCTGGTGCTGCTGCTTGTTGTCATGGTGGTAGTGGGGGTGGTTATGCCTGGTGTTTTTGGAGGGGGTGAAATCTCAGGCACAGGCAGTGGCACTAGCACTGCTCCCCTCTTCTTGCTGTTTCTGGAAGCCTCATCCCTGCCAGTTGTAGGAAAGAGTCTGCATGTCAGTTTGGGGGGGGGGGGGGTGATGGGCACTTACACCTCTACCATCTCTTCCACCTCTCCCTGAAGGCTTGCCAGCTCCATTTCCACAGCTTTCATGGTATGTTTCATAGTGTCTTGCTTTTATTCAACTAAATAAATGTAGCTGCATTCCTATATAAATTCTGTAAGATGTGTAGTCTTCTATGCCACAAGGTCTAAATGTATCTGCATTCCTATATAAATTTTGTAAGGTGTGTTGTCTATGCAGCAAGATAAATGTATCTTGCTTCCTATATAAATTCTCTAATGTAAGTATATGCTACAAGGTATAAATGTATAGAAATAAAATATAAATGTTTCTCCCTATATAAATTTAATTCTGTAGTGTAATATCCAATATCATTGTAAAATTGAAAAGAATAAATCAATTAATATAATAATAAAATAAAAGTGTATAGAAGAAAGAAAAAGGTATTCTGAAATCCCTCTTGCTAGACTAGGCTAGCAAGTAAGAAGTCATTCAAAACAATGCTAGTAGTAGGCTTCGTTGTCTAACACTCCTAAGCTGCTAGAAGATAGCTCAGTAACTGACAGACCCCAAGGCAGAAAACAGGCCAGTTCAAACAATGATGCTTTTTATGCTGTTTTTCCATCCCTCCCCCAGAGCACTGGGATTGGAAGGGACCACAGGGAAGGATCACAGTGACTGGCCAGCTACACAGTCAATATGAGGGCAGTCCTTCCCCGCTCTTCCCCCTCCCTCTCCTTGCTTTGTATTTCCCTGTAGGCAAGCCCAGCTTCAGCTTTGAAACTTGAAATGTTTTGAAACTTTCAAAACATTTTGACTGTCCTCGTTTTGTTTTGATGCTGTTTTGAAGCCGTTCATTTCATTTCAACGTAGCTGTTTCAAGCTCAAAATGAGTTGAAACAGCCAGGAAAATTTCACACAGCCCTAATGTCCATATTAGGGTATAGTAAATTAATTAACTCTGCTGTAAGATAGTACTGTCCTGGATAAGTACTATCCTACAGTGGAGTAATTTACACCAGTGCAACACTCATGTACACGATGACTGGGGCCTGCTGGGGCATGAGGTTACTGCAGTGTTGGGGCTGCCTGCTGGCTAGACCCCACACTGTAGAACTCTTGTGCACCAGCCAGGCCCTCTGCCACCTGCTGCTACCACTTGGAGCCTAGGGCTGACACCCCAGGCTCTGTGTCAGACCAGGTTTGCTCCACCCTGGCTCAACATGCTGTGGTCCCAAGCACATGTGTAAATGCTGCATGCTGGAGAAATAAACTCCAGCACAATCTGCACCAGAGCTTATTTATTTGCCCTAATTGCATGTGTGGATGCACCCAGTGTCTCTATTTTATTGGCCAAAAAAGTTACATCCCAGTTGCAGAGTAAAGTTAGGTTTTAAGTCAAGTTGCTAGAATAGTAGGACACTTTAGTAGTGATTCACTAGCTGTCTTTTCTTGAAGTATGCACATAAATACCATTAATACTAGATTAAAGTTGGAGAGTGAGAGAGTTACTGTGAGAGAACATTAAATTACATGTTTGCTCATTTATGAGGCAATTGGTTAAAAATATGTTGCTGAGATCAGAAACCAAAGAGGGCAGATAAAATTGTATGTACACAGTGATCCAGAAGCTGCAACCTCAAGTTTAAACAAGGTAACTCCTAGGCATCTGACTGAAAGGGGCAGATGTGAGGGCCATTCATGTGCTTTTACTGGCTTCCCTTTTTTGACAGTGGTTATGGACATGTCTAGTATCATAACTGTAGAAGGTAAACCTCCTAAATGGGATTGCAATCCCAGCATACTGGTTTGCAAGGAAATTCCTGAATCTTGTGACCAGAGAGTGTTTTCACAAACCCGATACCTATTTGCATGGGATTCTGGGCGGGTCTCTAAGACAGCCTCATCTCTGAGTTCTCATCCACCATGTTCAGCATCACTACTGTGATCGCAAAAAGTATACAATTCATGGTCATTTGCTGTTAGCTTGATTAGTTAGGTAATCTGAACCAAGAGATCACCACCTTTTTTTAAAAATTTAAATCTGTGCAGTTTGTGAAAAAGGCATCCTATTGGTTGTATCTCTGTCTTGGTGGTTGAATCAGTTACAGATACATCCCCAGCCAGCCACCACTGGCTGATTGGGCTGGTACCAGTGGAAGGCAGTTCTGCCATAAAAACAAGGCCTACTGAGTCTTATCTCCTCCCTTACGTGTGTAGCCCTCCCTTATTCTATTACATCTACACTAGATGGTAAGGTTTTAGGAGGAGTTATCTTTCTGTGCTCTGCAAAGCATGTAGCACATTTGTAAAAATACTAATAATCAAAGAGGGTTGCTGGATTCCCAGATGAAATGTGTGATAAGCAGCATTAAAATGTATTTAGGCAGAAATCCTGCTATGAAAAATGTACACATGAAAAAAGTACAAATGTAAAAAGTAATTTTGGATATTTCTGCCATAATCTTAATGTTAAATGGTTTTAATGCTCATCATATGGAATATAAAGTTCATAACAAAAGAGTACATTAACAGAGGAAAGTTGGTACAGAAGTTACCTCATATTTAAACATGTATTTATCTATGTTTATTTGACAACGAGGAATTAGCTCTTCCCTTGTTTAAAAGGCAAATCCCCATGAATCCAAAAAACCCAGCAATTTTAGTCAGTCCAGTCTTAGGCCTCTGGGTCAAGCCTGAAGCCTGCCTTTTCCTTATGTCTCCCTTCTGTAGTGCTTAGGAATGGAACACTTCTACCTTCTTCTGGTTCCCTGCCCCAAAGATTTGTTAACAAACTGAGCAATGTATCCTCATCTCTTAGCCTCATTGTACTTAGGATCCAGCGAAGAGTGAAAGGGTATGGAAAGGAGAAAGAGAAACAATGCATGTGGTGTAGGAATTCATTTAAATACAATTTCATCTTCCATAAGCAATTCTGAAATATCCTGCTGCAGTTTGAGGGGCTGGTCATAGAGAAAGGAGGTGTACACAGTGGACTTATCTTTTCCTGTCTGGGTGGGCCTTGTTCTTCCCCCCAAAGTCTTGCATATAATTTTGTCCAAATAGAAGCTCACATTAGAATGGTTTTTACTATCTGCAAGCCTACAAGGATATCAAATACAAATTTTCAGGAAACCAACTTACTAGTTGAATGAAATAGCAAGACATGAGAAAACACACTTTTCATTAGTAACTGTCATTTAAAGTATGATATTCTTGCCCAGTGGAAAACAAACAAAAAAAAAAGCACAAATTAAAGTCACTTACATGCCAACTCCACAATGGCCAAATAGGCTATTTCCTAAGCTGCTGTAATTTACATTAAAGCCTATTACTCAGGTGAATACAATAGAGAATTGGCCTGTTGCACTGTTTCTGGTGTATATCTTATATTAGTCCTTACAGTATGCACAGTACATTTTGTGAATTTGGGATATCTTGTGTGACCTACCTATATCTGAAGAGTCAAGATACCTTTTCCTTCCCATTGTATTGTGTGTCTTTTTGGTGTGCATTATGAATATGTTTTCTCATTTAATTTTTTTTTTTAATAATTACATTCTTACATGCCTAGATTCACTAGCAAGCAGCTATATTTCAGATTTGTCACTGGACTCAATTCCAAATGGAAGCACTTTATAAAACAAGTGAAATCACAATACACAATCATTCAGAAATATTGGGCTACTTCAATTTTTTATAAGCTCTTAAATTTGGAGGTGATCAGGGGTCTGAGCTCACACTGCACAGAATAATTTAAAACTATTGGAGCACTTCACATATTTCTAAAACCACTTCACTTGGGAAATGATGTGGTTTAGGAAATATGCTGCATATAAGGGTGTAAAATTATCAGAGAGCTTAAGTGCTTGAGTGTGAAAGTGATCTAGATGCTTTGCTTGCACATCCCCAAGCAATTGAAAATTACTGGAGTGCTTCAAGTGGTTCATGTTTTTAGAAGGGTTCTAGTCTTTCCACATTAAATAATCTTTCAAATTTGAATGTTTTCATTATTTTAGAGTGTTGAATATATATGCCCATAATCTTGTTTTCAGGGTATTTAAAAAAAAATGCCAAATATTTCACTTCTGGGTCCCTGAAAAGCAAACAAGCAAAGGGTACTGAAGACTTTTAATTTCAGACACAAAGAAACTTTGTTGCATTTAATTGTTCTATGTAGCTGAAATTAACAAGTCAGAAGATAGTTGTAAAAATCATTGGCACTGAAAGCTGACATCTAGCCTTATGCACAATCATAACATATGAATAGTCCATGTACTTTTAAGTTGAAGTACAGATGCTATTTTTTGGAGTTACATAGTTCAAATGATTTAGTTTTTAATTTAATATCTGGTGATTGTTATTGTTACTTCAATAAAGTCACTTCTGGATTTTCTTTGTTTTTGTGTCTACTTCCTCTCTCTCCTCCTTCACCCCACCCCCACTCTCTTCAATGCATACTCTGCACACCACAGCTACATCATAATTCATTCTCTCTCAGCTCATTCTCAGTTCTATGTTTTGGTAGAACTCACAGTGGGTAGATTTTTGAGCTGGATTTATCATCCACACAAGAGAATCATAATAGTTCTTTATTTTAAAAAGGGAGAAAACCTATAAAATGCATCACTCTGCAATGCATTGTTTCTGTATGTTGAATTTACAACTCTAAAAAAAAGAAATCATCTGTCTTATACAGGTATTCAGTATTTGCATTTAAAAAATTAATTCATCCTTGGCTGAGCTGTATGTTTCAGTTAACTGTCTTTATGAACTTTGCTTCTTTCAAATATATATTTCCACGCCTCATTTCCATTTCATAATGTTTTTCTTCAAGCCTTTCCCTCTATCTCTTTTGTAAAGACAAAAATCTGTATGGCAAAGTATTTTTGGTTATCATTTGATGATGGTTAGACTTGTTGTGAAGGGATTAAACGTCATATGTTGTGTATTGTGAATTTTAAAAAGGTATTATTTTAGGCATAAATGATATAATTCTTTCTTGAATGAATGTCATGTGTGTTTTTGGGTATAGAATCTTCCAAACCTTTTGAAGCATGAGAAATTAAAATTATTGGTATATATTTCCCTTAAAATGGTATACAAAGGTGTGTATTATTATATATTTTTTAATTATTATATTTCTGCCATTTTGGGTTGAGATGGCCATTAAATATACAATTCCTGGGATAATTAAAATAATGTCTTTGTGGATTGGAGCTACCTAGATCTAGATACTTTAATAAAGTATGCAATATGCAGCAGGTGCTTTATATTGATCTCAATATACATGAGATGCTTAACTGTGAACTAGCATAGTTTACTGTGAAGTAAGCATGTGTGTCTTACACGTGCATGTGCTTATTATGGAGTAAACCTTCCTAATCCCGAGTAAATTTGCTACCTGCAAATGCAAGTAGCAAATTTACTTGAGATTAGTAATGACACAATAGCATTCATGTAGATGCCTGAATAGGAGCAAACTCTGGGGTGCTTGTTCCCAGCTCAGCTCCATGCTCACAGAACTGGGGGGAACAAGCAACCCAGCCTGTTCTCCCCCACCCCCCTTCCCAGTTCTGTGCTCACACTTTTCTTGGGCAGGGGGATGTTGTCTCCTCTCCAGCAGGAAGCAGCCCCTTGGGGCTGCTCCATACCAGCCCCTGGACTAGCATCCAAGAGGAACCTTGAGTCCCCTCCCCCCCCCCCCCCCCGGTGGTAACAGGGGCCCATTGCAGGGCTGCAGGAAGTTTGGTGCTAAGAGCAGAAAAATTTTCTGCCTAGTCCCTGCATGTGTACCCACCTACCTAGAAGCACTTAATCTGCAGAAGTTTACTCCAGAGTAAACTGAGCCCAGATCAAATTAATGTGTAGACATGCCCAGGATGTACATTTTCAGATATAGAATTTCCTCTTTGTTATAATAAAACTAGTTTCTCTGTACAAGTGCCCAGTCTGTACATTTCAACTCTGAAAAGACAAAATCTTAAATATTAGCACACAGGAAAAAAATATCTGTGCCTAAATTTCATTAGAATCAAATTATTAAGTATTATTATTCTCTCATCTTGTGGAGAAAACATTATCCCCAGTTTTAAGTAACGACAGAAAACATTAATGGTCTATAACCAGGGGATATTGGTATTATCCTCTTTCACCATGATACGTTCCCATGACATCAGCAGAAATATATTAAGGAAAGAAATAACATGAGGAGGCAGGGGGGTATTGGTATTTTTTCCCTTTTACCATATGCAGTCCCATGACATCAACATAAATATATTTGCTAGGAAAGCAATCACATGTAGAAAACAGAACAAAGCAAGATGAGCAGTAAGCTGAGAGCAGTCGCTCTGTCTTAAGCAGCTCAGGTGTAGGACTGCCTTGAAGAGGTTTTACTCTGTATTAGTGACTTAGGGTGGCTGATTGGTGCTAGAGTGTTTGCCTAGTGCCTGGTGTGTGTGTTTGGGCTCCCCCTGATGGTGTGGTTTTTTTTCATTGCTTTTTTTCTTTCTTTCTTTCTCCTGTTTCTGTTCTTTTCTTTTCTTCTCCCTCTGGAATGACTGACAGGACTTGATTTAGGTAGAACTGGCTTAGGTAACTGAAGGGTGGAGCTAGGATAGGCAGCCTTATAAAAAGGCAACCTCCAATGAACTGCAGGAGCAGCAAACAGAACGCAGCAAACAAAGAGCGAGCCAAGCAGGTGGAAGGCAGCCAGGAGCTGGAGCCAGAGCCCTGCACAGTGGAGAGCAGGAGCCCACCTGACTTCATAGATTTCTAGGGTTGGAAGGGACCTATTAGATCATGGAGTCTAATCTCCTGCTCTGCGCAGGAAAGAGCGCTGGGGCCAGGTGCTTGTTTAATCTCCTCTTGAACACCTCCAAGGTAGAGGAAAGCACCACCTCCCTTGGAAGCCCATTCCATATTTTGACAACCCTCCCCATAAAGAATTTTTTTCCTGATGTCCAATCTAAATCTGCTCTCCTTCAGTTTATGGCCATTTTTTCTAGTAACCCCGAGAGGTGCCCTAGTAGAGTATCCCCTATTCCCTGCTGACCACACCGATGAGTTTGTAGACAGCCACAAGATCACCTCTCAGCCTTCTCTTGTGAAGGCTGAAGAGATTCAGGTCCCTCAACCTGTCTTCATAGGATCTTACCTGCAAGCCCTCAACCATACAAGTAGCCCTCCTCTGAACCCTTTCCAGGTTATCCACACCCCTCTTGAAGTGCAGCACCCAAAACTAGATGCAGTACTCCAGTTGTGGCCTCACCAATGCTGCATAGAGGGGAAGTATAACCTCCCTAGACCTGCTCGTGATGCACCTGATAATGCAAGACAGAGTGCAGTTAGCTTTACTTATTGTAAATTAGCTTGTCACATTGGTAACTGATGTTCATTGTTGCGTTGACTATGACTCCAAGTTCCCGTTCCATTCATGTGCTACACAGAATGGTACTTCCCACTCTCTAGGTGTATTGGTGATTTTTTTCTCCTTAGGTGCAACACTTTGCCCTTATCTTTGTTGAATTACACCCTATTCTTATCTACCCACTTCCCAAGTCTATCCAAATCCACCTGAAATCACTGCCTACCCTCTAGTGTGTTTACTATACCCCATAGTTCAGTGTCATCTGCAAACTTGAAAAGAGTGCTTTCTACACCTTCATCCAGATCACTGATGAAGATTTTGAACAGTACTGGTCCAAAGACCAAGCCTTGGGGGACTCCACTGCCCACATCTCTTCAGGTCGAAATCCACCCATCTACCACCACTCTCTGGGTGTATCCCATAAGCCAGCTTTCCACCCACCCAACTGTGAAAAAAATCCACATCACAGCTCTTAATTTACTTGTAAGAACTGGGTGTGACACCATTTCAAAAGCCTTTTAAAAATCCAAATAAATAACATCTACCTCTACTCCTGCATTTAAGCACGTTGTGACCTAGTCATAAAAAGAGCCTAGGTTAGTCAAGCAGGATCTGCCTGCTATAAACCCATGGTGGTTGCCCCTTAACATTGCATTACCCGCTGGCCCCCCACAAATGTGATCCTTAATGATTTTTTTCTAAGGTCTTGTCAAGAATAGAGATGAGGCTTACTGCCCTATAATTACACAGGTTCTCCTCCCTCCCCTTCTTGAAAATAGGGACCACATTGGCCTTTTTCCAGTCATCTGGGACCTGTCCTGAGTGCCACATGCTCTCAAACAGTTGCACCAGTGGCTTCGCTATCACACCAGCTAATTCCTTTAGTACCCTTGGGTGAAGATCACCGGGGCCTGCTAACTTAAATACGTCCAACCCCTCCAAGTGCCCCTTCACCAGGTCAGTACTAACCATTGTTGGATTGTTATCTCTCTCAAGCCAGACTAAAGTATCATTGGGAGGTGTGTTTGTATCCGTGACCAGGAACAGGGATGCAAAGAAATCGTTTAAGAGTTCAGCTTTGCCCATCCTATCTGTTATGAGTCTCCCTAGTCCATCTTGTAGTGGCCCTATGTTACCCTATGCTGCCTTTTTGCTCCCTATGTACTTAAAGGACTTTTTGTTACTCTTAATCTTAGTTGCCAGCCTGAGTTCTGTTTCTGCTTGGGCCTTCCTCACTGCTCCCCTGCAAGTGCAAGCCAAGCAGGTATACTCCTTCTTGGTGGATGCCCCCTGCTTCCACCACCTGTTAGCCTCTCTTTTCCCCTGTAGGCTCTTCTGGATTTCTCTGCTCAGCCAAGAGGGTTTCTTGTCTCTTTTGCCTCCCTTTATGTGTACTGGGATAGTACCCCTCTGTGCCTGCAGGATCAGTCCTTTGAAGAACTCCCACCCTTCCTGGACTTCCAACTCATTGATATTATTACCCCTCAGTCCCACTCTAATCTCCTGACCTCACTGATGTTGTCCTTCTGGAGGTATAGCACTTCTGCCCTACTAGTTATCTTTGCCACCTTTTGCCAGATAGTGAATCCCATTAACAGGTGGTCACTATCTCCTAGGTTACCTTGTACCTGCAGATCCCCTGCCAAGTCCTCCCCTGTGGCCAGCACCAAGTCAAGTAAGGCATTTTGCTCTATTGGGACTGCATACTGCCTGTGTTAGGTGCAGGTCCTATATGCAGGTTAGGAACCTGCGTGAACAGGCAGACCTGGCCAACTGTTCCTCCCAGCAGATGTCCGGATAATTGATGTCACTCATGACAATCAGGTCCTTTGACCATACTGCCCTTGAGAGCTGTTTCAAGAATTCTAGGTCTAACTCATCCTCCTGGTGTGGGGGTCTGTAGTAGACCCTTTCCCCTACCCCCTTGTAATCTGACCCACAGGACTTCAATCTGCCCTTCTTCTGTCCCCATCTTTATTACAGATGTATAATGCTCCTAAATGTATAGAGAAATGTCCCCTCTTCCCCCGCCCCCCCATCTATCCTGCCTGTATAGCCTCTAGCCCTCAATGCCCACTGCCTAATCATGGGTAGGGTCCCACCAGGTTTCTATTAGCCCAACCAGGTTGAAATCTTTGTCTGCAAGCAGGATTACAAGTTCCTCCTGTTTATTCCCCATACTCCTAGCATTAGTATAGAGTCGCCTAAGCCCCCCAATAGGTGCCCTTAGTTCTCCCCTATCCTGATGCTTAGTGGGTCCCTTAGTACTTACCTGGTCTATTCCAGCATGTAGTTTGTGGCTTGTCATTCCTGGCTTCCCTGTTTTTGACATCCCTATCCCTGGAAGAAGCTAGTTTAAAGCTCTACAGAGGTCTGCCAATCTGTAAGAGAACAAACTCTTTCCTTTTGGAAAGAGTTGTAGACCATCATGTCCCAGCAAGGCCCTATCCTGGAAGTATGGATCATGGTCTAGGAAGCTGAACCCTGCACAGTGGCACCAACTCCAAAGCTGTAAGTTGACCTCACCAATGCAGTTGCTGTGGTGCTGGCTGTGACCGCTGACTGTGAGGATAGATGAGAAGACCACATATGCCTTCAAACCTCTAAGCCTGGCTCCCAGAGCAATATAGTCAGTCATGACCCAACCCGGACTACTCCGGGCTGCATCATTCATTCCCACATGGATGAGGACCATGGGATAGTAGTCAGTGGGCCTGATTAGGTCTGGAAGCCTCACTGTGACATTCTGAATCCAAGTTCTGGGCAGGCAGCATACCTCCCATACTGTGGGATCCAGGCAGAAGATGGCTCCCTCCATTCCTCTCAGGACGGAGTCACCCACCACGATGACCTAACGTCTTCTCCTCTGGCTGCCCAGTTGTCCTTCAGATTGATGGGTGGTAGCTGTGGATGCAGCCTCCGTTGCTGCACTCTCTGCCAGTGATGCCAGGGCCTCAAACCTGTTCCCCAGCTGCACTGGGGGAGTTGCTCCAGCAGTGCAATGTCTAGTTCTGTTATATCTAGTTCTGGAGGTGACTGTCTTCCATCCTTCTGCATCAGGTCCCTCCTGTGATGCCATTCTACCATATGTGTGGTCCTGCAGAGAGTGGAAGTACCTGTCAATCTCTTCCTCAACTGCCCTGATCCCCCACAGCCTGCTAACTACTGCCTGGAGTTCCCTCACCTTCCCCTCCAGGGCCTCAAGCTGAGCACACATGGGACAAGTGAGGGGACTCTGGTTTCATCTGCCACTCCTGGGTCCCAGAACCCCTGCCAGGCAGCCCCCACAGACAGGGGGCCAGGGTGCTACCAATGCAGCCAAAGGCCCCGTCTGGGTGCAAGCCTCACAGGAGCTCCGGGCCAAAGGTAGCACTGAGGAAGGGTCCCTGGCCGTGCTCCATGTCACCACCCCCATAGTAGCCTCCCTCCTACTTGAAGCCTCTGTCAGGGGCTCCCAATGTGTGCAGTCTCAGGCCCCTCCTGATCTCCCTCCTATATGAACTCCTGCACAAACTCCAGTGCACCTCTGAAGAGCACACCTGTTTGCAGAGCCTGTTCGCACAGCTTGGGAGCGTGGCTCCCTCCCGGCATGGCTATATAGGGATTGGAGGGGAGAAAAACCCCTTCCTGATTCCCTACAGCTGGCCCAGCTCCTCCTCGCCCTCCCCCCCACCCCCATCCACCCAGCTTACCTGATTGCTGTTGCTGGGTCCTGCTGGCTTCTTGCCCCCCTCCAGTCTCACTGCTCCACTTGGTGGGGGAGGGGGGAAAGCCGAGGGCACACGTGCACTGGCACATACGTGTTCACTTCAGCATCCAGGCCTGACTGGCACCAGTTTGAATTCCCCATGTTTTTTTACTGGCCACTCAGATGGTCTATGTAGGCATGGCTTTCCCTGTGCCTGCGCAGAGGAATCTGCCAGCAGTACCTCCCCCGTTTCTCTCAGTCCAAAGCAGGGGCAGGAACAAGAAGGAGGAGCCACTGCTGGAGGTGAACGAATCTGAGCAGCACCTAGGTGGCTGCAGCCACACCAGAAGCAGCCCTGCTGGTAAGTTTTTCATGCTGGTTGGGTCTGGACTGGTGGGTGCATGCTGGAGCACAGTGCATGCTGCCCCAGGCTAGGCTCTGTCCCATGTGGAGCACCAGCACGGCAGCTGAAGACCACACTTCCCAGGTGAGCTCTGCTACATGTGCCTCCTGGCCCCACTCTCCCTTCACTCTCAGCTGGCTTCCGGAATCTAGTGTCCTTGCAGCCACCCCCCATACATGCACATGCCCCCTGCATACCCTCCCCACAGGGCAGGGACTGCCCCATGACTCCACCCCGTGATCTCGGCCTTACCTGCCTACTCCCCACCCACCCACAGCCCCATCCCAAATAGAGAGTTTTAATGAGTTGTCTGGGGAGATGCTGACTTAGCTTGCAACAACTCATCAAAACTCCCTATGTGGCTCTCAGGTCCAAATAACTGCCCACCCCTGTGTTATATGATCAGGTAGGCTACTTGCAGACTTAAAAACAAAACAAAAAGCCTGCATTTTACCGGAAGAAGCAGTGTGTTACTTTGATCCAGCTCCACAGTGTCTGTATATATCAGGTGCTTCAGTGGGGCTTTTTGGCACTTTTAGGTAAAACTGATTCAATCATTTATTAGATAAAAGCATCAAAAAGCACCACTAAAACCCTATCCATACAGATGTCAGATATGCCAGGACCAACTAACACACTGCCTCTTCTGGGTGGGCACGGAGCTCTGAATGGGAATACCCGGAATTTAAAGTACAGTGCTATCTATTTGGTAGCGATGAAATATTAATCTCTGGGAAAGCAAATTTAAATGTTATGCATGCATGTGGTTCACAGGGCCTATCTTTTAGAACTAATGATTCACCTAACCTGCACTTGCAGTTGCCATGACTGCGTGCACAAATGAGATTCTATTCCTGCAAGTGTGCAGCTACTTGCATATGCTTTATGGTAAGAATCCAGTACTTTTTCCTACATTATCAGAGATTAGAAGCCCAGTTTGTACTATTTTTCCTCCTTTCTGCTCTGTTTTCACTGTTCCACTCTGCTGTAAATAGAAGAACTTGCTTTACTCTGCATTGAGATTTTTTTTTTTTTTAAACGGAGAGGGGGATAGGGTGGGGGAAGAATGACTAACACTCCTAGAAAAGTGATGAGCAGTCATGTACTAAGTCTTCTAAAGAAAGGGAACAGAAGAAAATCTTGCTGCAGTAAGAATATTGTCTCTTCTTTATCCTCTGTTTTAGGCTTAAACAAACATGAGTAGATCTAACTGAACATTACCATATAAGTTATTCCATTACCATAGAAAACTTACCATCAAGTTGTTGTGGGATCTCATTATACCTAACTTTAAAATGAGCGTAATAAGTAGGTGTACTAGGTACCTTAGGTAATCTCTAAGGTATAAAGAGGGAAATATTGACTTCAATGAAGATCTGTAGTTTGAGGCACAATAAATCTAGCTATTTACTGTGGCAGGTCTGAAATACCAGAAAATCATTATGGCTATGAATGTGAGATGTGTGACAGGAGTTTAGGTTATAGGTCTATGAATTACAAATATTCCTAGCAGGTGAATAATATATGATACTATGCACATGGAATATATATTTTTTTACAAATATGTAACTCCTTCACAGAGCTCCAATACTCCTTTTTCTCTACAGTTAAGAATAAAAAAAAGCTTATTTGCCAAAAGATGGAAAAGTTATAGAAAATTATATATTTTTGTGCGTTTTCAAGTACTCTATAGCATTTAGTTTTGACTATTTAAGTTAATATCCCTCAAGTTTTTTCTCAAAAACTTTCTATGAAATGATACTTTGTCCTGTGCTCTTAGAGCGCTAGATGGGACTCATGAAAGCTGGACTGTCCCCAGGGTTGTCACAGACACCATGCAGTATTTGGCAAATATTTTCATCTTTCAATGCTTCAGCTTCTTATGTAGAAAATAGCATTAATACTATCCTGAGCTGATTGAAATTTGTTTCCCCATCTCAGAACAATGTTTATGATATTGGGAAGGATGACTAAAAACTCAAAAACGTTTATTGAGTTCCATCAGAAATTCAACAGTTACCATCCCTCCATCCGACTTTCTTTAGAATACTCCAGCACCAACATCTCCTTTTTAGACACAAGGATCAGTATCCAGAAGGGTAAAATACAGACCACAGTATACAAGAAACCCACAGACCAACATACATATCTGCACAGAACCAGCAATCACCCTAAACACACCAAAAAAGCTGTGATATACAGCCAAGCCCTCAGATACCACCGCATTTGTACTGAAGAGAACACCCGGGATTGCCGCCTCACCAATCTTAAAAAGGCTTTCACCCAGCAAGGACACTCCTCCAGAGAGGTAGATCGCACGTTTGAAAGAGCCACCTGGATACCACGTGAAGAACTGCTGCAGTACAGAAGAAAACCCTCCACAAATCGCACACCGCTGGTTATGACGTATCTCCCCTCCCTTGAACCTGTACAGAAAATCCTCAAAAAATTGCAACCCATATTAGAAAGAGACCCTATTCTTAAAAAGATCTTCCCAGAGCCACCCATCCTAGCCTTCAAACAAGCACCGAACCTCGCCAACCTCATCATCAGAAGCAAATTTCCTCGAGCCCAGAACACACCAAAAGGATCCAGACCGTGCCATGACAAAAAATGCAAAACCTGCCAACACATCTCCACCACCCCCACTATTACTACACCCCACAACAGAGCCATCAGCATCCCAGGATCTTACAGCTGCACCTCCAGAAATGTAATATACCTCATCCAATGCACCAAATGCCCTGATGGAAAATATGGAGGAGAGACCAAACAACAACTGCGCACCAGAATGAACGCACACCAGAAATCCATCAAAGACAGAAACACCCAATTACCGGTGGGGACACATTTCTCACAGGAGGGCCACTCTCTCGCCAATCTCTCAGTCCTGATACTCAAGGGAAACTTACACACCACTTCCCAGAGACGAGCCTATGAGCTCCATTTCATCAACCTCCTGGATACTAGAGATCATGGACTAAATATAGACATTGGATTTTTGATACATTATAATCTGCCTGGCAACTGACTCCCCAGCCCAGCCCCTGGCTTCTTTACTTTTCATTCCATCCAGGAAGAGCACACACCAACTGCTGAAACTTCCTTAGCCTGACAAAGGGTTTTTGAACCCAAAAGCTTGCTTAATAACTTTTCTCCAACTATTTGGGTTGGTCTAATAAAAGATATCAAATTCACCCAAGGAACCTTGTCTTTATAAAACAGACAAACTTAAAAAAAAAAATCCATTTGTGGTCTGTCAAAACATTTTATTTTGGTGATTTCAAAATGTTTGATTTTGCTCTTCACCATTTTATTGTTAAGGTTATTATCTTAGATTTTGAAAGTACAAAAAATTTTAAATAGAGTTTTGAATAATGTGATAGAAATTTTCACTTTGAAAATCTCAAAAAAACAGTCCTGATCAGTTGTCCAACTTCTTTATTCTTGATTGTCTGAGTAAAGAACTAACTCAGACTTCATCTCCATACAGGATGTAGCACAATGCATCCCCAATTCTGATTGCTATTGATTGCACACATTAGTGCAATTCATAAAAAAAAAAGAATGTAGCAATATTTTAACTGTCTATATATAATTCTGTGTAGTCTCTTAAGAAATGAACTATTTGCTGCTTACTAAAGGTGTCTACAATAAATGTTTCCTTAGTAAATGATTCTTAATGTTTTCAATGATTGTATATGTCTATGCCACAAACTTACAGGGCCAGGCAGTGGTGCCCTTAAATACCTTGTGTAGGAGCCAGAAACAGTATAGGGGTTACCTGGTACTGCAGGCAGAGTAATTAGCACAGTTGCACATTTGCTGATTAGCAGTGTTGATTAAAGAATCCCAGAACCACATGGGGGTAACTACAATGCTTTCAGGTCAGGAGATTGTTTCATGCAGAGTATCATGGCATGTTCCAAGGCACTGCTACCTGGCATGATAAATTTTCCGCATTGCAAGTGTTTTAGAAGTGCAAAGTATTATTTTTGTAACAACTAGAGAACATGTTATTCTCATTACATTTAACTGTGAAGAAAAAATAAAATGGTGAACTTCTGAACTTGTCTACTCCAACTAATACATTGTGTCCTTTCTAATTATCATAAAACAAAAGCATTCTCCTGTTATTCTAGGTAAATCTTAAGTAAACCATTCCTCATATTCTTTTGAATCCTTGTGGCATAGGTTTACTCCTTCCTCCAGTAAATGCTTTCATAAACTTTATGGCATCAGCATAATGTAATGAGGCACCTTTATAGGGGGTGAAAGGGATTATTTCTACAGCTTTTAGCACTATCCCGATGGTTTCTAGCTATGACACTACTACATCACATATATACACATACATGACAGAATATGTATGCATGTATAAATATGGGTGTGTGTGTGTGTGTGTGTGTATGTGTGTGTGTAAATCCCCAAACCACCCAGCTGCATTCAGGAATCAATCTATGAAGATAGAAAGTTGCCAGTTGGCCTTACAGATCTGAATGGCCAAAAGCCAACTGGCTGTTCTTTGAGTATTCACACTGGCACAGGAAATAAGCTTCTTGCTGATAATACTTCTGCTAATTGCTGATGTAAAACACTATTCTCCTAATGGCCAGCATAATCTGTAAGTCAGGCCAGGGTGGGGAAAGTAGTGAGTTGCCAGTTGGCCTTTTGGATTGACTGGCTGATGGCCAGCTGCTGGTGTTAGCTATTCGCACTGGAATAATGAACCACCCTGTATTCAAGTGTCCTTCATTCACTCTGGTAACCTGCTTTTTCTGTTCCTTATACACCAGTCCAGATTAGTGGGATTCTGTACATGTGGGGAGCAGATTCTATCATGTCATACTTGCAATGGCAGTCTTCTTGTACAAAAAAAAAAATGTTATTTTCTTTCTCCAGAAGGTGTTGATTCTAGGCAGCTATTGAATTTTAGTCTTAATTTAAGTTGCTTATTTTGAAGGCTTTTTGGATTTAGTTAGTAGATTTACAGGCTTATATCTTTCCCAGCCTTTTCCTTTTCCTCTTTGAAAATATAAGTCATGGTCAACAGAATTTACTTGTATCCTGAAGGGGGGAAACAGGCCTCTGGTTTCCACTTAATAAGAAATTTGAAGCAAAGTGCTCATCTGAAATGCTTGTTTCCCCAGTTGGCCAACACGTTTCCTAGACAGCAGTTCTTGTTTTTTTCTCTTTCATTCAAAATTCTCAGCAGCCCTTTGACATCATTTCCTCCTCTCCTCTTCTTGTTCTCTTCTCTTCTTGTTCTGGTGTTATATGCATTAGACTGGACCTGTTCATTTTCCCCTTGTACTTATAGCCATGCAGATCCCCACTTGCAGGGTGCCTTTTTATCTAATTGTAGACACCTGCTCCTCAAATAAGCATGTCTGAGTGCTCTTGGCTTCCACAAGGCTTGCAGTATCAAACGCCTTCTTTGGGGATGTAGCCTCTCATACAGGGATATGGAGATGAGTTAATCTTTCTGTTTTTTATCTTTCTCTTTTATTTCTCTTATCTTTTTTTTCTTTCTTTTATCTTTCTCATCTGTTCATAAGATCATAAGGAAGTAGATTGGGAAGAGACCTCACAAGTGTTAGGATAACAATATTTGGATCTTAGGGAGCACTGGATTTGCAGCTGAATACAAAGGCTTTAAACTGTGGCCTAGCAAAGCTGCTGACCATAAGGCAAAATGATATTTAAGCCAGTCATTTGCTTATGCTAAGTTACCATCTTAACTGTGTTAGCCATTTTTCTGAAAAAGCAGCAATTAAGCCTGTGTGCTGTAAACCAGTTACAGTGAGGAACAAGATAAGATACAGGGGCCCAAAAAGGGTGGGGATGGTACAACCTGAGACAGAAAAACAGACTGGAATGTGAAAAGCAACATGTAATTGGTAACAGAATCTGAGATGAACATATGCAAAAAGGTGAATTTTGATTGGTGAAGAAGCCTCCAGAAGCTTCCAGGTTTTGGTCAAAGTCCACCCATTGACTAAAGAAAAGGAGTCAAGATCTTAGACATACGCTCATAGCAAAAAAACATGTAAATGAATGAAATGCATAGGCAATTCCATGTTAATGAAGCAAACAGTAAACAGAGGCGCAACTTGAGATAGGAGGAGAAATGGGTGGGACATAGGAGGGGTGAGGGTAGAATGAATATTAATGAGTATAAACCATAGTGTATAAATGTGGGAAAATACTATTGTTCAGGGAAGATCTTCTGTTTGCTGTTTTTTTGGGACCTAGCCCGAAGCTGTCTCCATTCTGAATAAAGCTGTTGTGAGCAACGTGTGCTGGTGTTTGCTCCCTGCTTGCTCTGGCTAATGAGTAACAGGATCCATGGCAATTGGATCATCGTCTCCCTAGTCATTGGGCACCACATGGAGTTGCGGTCTAACAACAATCTGATCCAATCCTCTGATGAAGACAGGATCTTCCCAGAATAAATCATCACAGCCAAGGGCCTGTCTAACACAGGGGTGAGCAATTATTTTGGCTGAGGACTGCTTAATGAATTTTGGTGAACTGTCCAGGGCAACAAGGGTAGACCTGCCCCTTGCCCCTTGGTTGCTATCTTGGGACAAGAAGTCTCACTCCTAACCCCTGACTTCTTTACACTGGAAGTCATACTGCTTGCCCACAGAAGTACTCCTTTTGGGCAGGGGGGGAGGGTTTGCCAACTTGGAACCAGAAAAAAAAAATCATATACTAAAAATCAAACATCTACTATAACATATTTTAATGTTATTTCAAAAATACTTTTGTCCTGATTTATGTGCATTTGTCCTTGGTATATAGAGTTGATTGCATAATAACTCAAAATAAAATCCTACTCTTGTATATTGTGTGTGGAGGTGTGGGAGGTGTGGTTGAGTGTGTGTGTGTAGGATTTGTGAGGGTGTAGGGGGGGTGAAGGGTGTGGGGGTGTTGGTGCCTGTGTGGGTTGGTATGGAGTTTGTGGGGGGAGGGGTGCAAGACCTTCTGCCACATACCCCTCACCATACTCCTCCATCCTCATACTGCCCTGCCCTGCCTCCATGCCCCTCTACATGATGCACAGACCCCACTGCTGGCAGCAGCATCAGGCCCTTGTGGAGCTCATGTCACACAGCAGATAGAGCCCCCCATGGCATGCAGCTCCAGGTGAGTCCTGGGAGCTGCATGTGGTAGCATGGAGGCAGCCCAGCCTGCTGGTGTGCACCTTCAGAACAGACCAGGCTGGCTCCATGCCAGCACATGGGGCTTCCAGCATTGCAGGTGGGAGCTGTGCTCCATTGGGTCTGGTTGGGCTGGCTCTGTGATGGCACATAGCTCCTGGAAGTACTTTTATCTAGCAAGTATGAAGTAGTCACAAGATGGTTTGTTCAGAGGTACACAGGAAAGATGACCATTCATTTTCCTGCTGTCAGCAATTTAGAGTTGCACTATAACACACTCTTTAACAACTTTCCAATCAATATAAATGGGTTACAAGTGTCTCCTGTCTTATAAACAGGTCATAGGTGCATTCACCATTCCTTCAAGGGAAGGTATTTTTTATACCAGAAAATGATTTAGGAGAAGGGGACACAGTGATTGAGGGTAGGGCGAGCCTTGGGGTTCTAAACTGCTGGGCTGAATGCCTCTTTCTTATCTAAAGTGTTTTAAAGGAAATCAAAACAGGTGACCATGATATTATTACTCCAGATCATTTCAACGGGCTTGACCATCTGCATTTGTTCCATTTTATTTACTTCAGAGGAAACTAAAAAAGCTTGGAGCCACAGGTGTCAGATCTTGTCTATTTCTGCTGGATGAGATTAGATAAAGACATTAGTTGTCAGATCCCAGCTGCTTCAGGATCCTGCCCAGATTAACATGAGGGAAAGATTAGGTTAGTGGTCAATTGTCCATGTCATCTGGGCAGCTGTCAAGATTAACCTTAAGGTGTTGTTTGTGCCATTTTTAGTTGTCTCACAGAATCTCTGTTTTCAAACCATCAATTGATGTATCTTCCCAGTAAGAAGAGTTGGAATTTTTTTCCATTGATATCAAATGGGTAATTATGACCCTTCACTTTACCAATAGGCAACCTCTCAGTTTCATTTCAATCAGGAATTGACTTCTCTCATTGTTTGTCATAGCCTTGTTAGCAGGAAAGAGAAAACACTGCCTACTCTGGACATTATGAAAGTTGTTAGAATTGATCCCAAGTGAACTTGGGATAGCAGAAAGTCAGATCACCTCTTTGTTTTGTTTGAGGGGCTTACCAAGAGGGAATGGCCACCTTCAAGGGAACTATTTCTGATTAGCTGAGTGCGCATTAAGCAAGCATGCTTAGCGAAGGATAAAGAGGTGTACTGGTGGGACTGAACATGCACTCCATTATAATAGCCTTAGTGTTTTGACCAGGAAAGGTGATTAGCTGTTGGGTGAAGTTCTATGACGGGGCCCCGTTGCCCTTTCTGGATACGTTAACTCAATGTTATAGACTGGATGTGCTGCATCCTCTGATGCTGCAGGCTGCCACCTCTGAATGGTCCCATCTATCAAAAGTGTATTGTTCCTGAATCTTGCTTATTTGGACTAACAGAGATGTGTGTGAAGGCCAGTTTTTGACATGTCAGTTAGGTCTCCTTTGCACAGGTCTTACCTTGCACAGTAAGTTTTTTAAAAGTTTTGAAATGATTACTTTTCCTCAAAGTTCTGAGAATTGTTCTGTGGCTTGCTGAATGCAAATATAAATATGATTATGAATAACATCATGTATTTCTTATCTTGAGAACAGTAGGTTTAATTGTGCATTACACTGTACAGTTGTCTTCCTTTTCTGAACTTGTTTACACATGCAAAGACAAATCTTTATTAGTGAGTGCATGCAACCTTTTAATGCTAATAAGATTACAACATGCATATGCAAAGGAGCTGATACTCCAATACAGATACTGCAATACAGAACCATAGTATCTGAAATTTTACATGTATTCACACATCTGCTGGAATGTTAACTTCTGCCAGTTCTACCAGCAAACTCAGCTTTTCATGGTTAAAAAAAAAAGTGAAATCTTATGAACTCATGAATTTGTCCAAAAACAAAATATAATAAATTTGTTTTGACATGGTGAAGTTTTATCTGGGAGTCCATTCCTGAGAAATATTGCATAAGATCCAATCTGAGAAGGCCCTTATGATCCCATAGGTGTTAGTGCTCAAAAACATTATAAAGAAAACTACCCCCTAGAGAGCTTAATACCCGAGTGGGGATGTGCTTCTCCTGAACCTTATGCCCCATCTTGTTTATTTAGAGTCCCTACAAACCCAGATGGGATTTGAGGATGGTAGTTTGCCTGGAATGGAGCTGTACTACAACTCCCTAGAGTCCCTGGAGTCTGAATAAACTTTATTTTTAAACCAGAGGTGGAAAAAACTGTGTTTTCAAAGTTGCTTAGAATTCAAGGGAAAACTGAAATAGCAGGCTATTTCCCTCCCTTCCCTGCCATATGACATGTTCAAAGAGCATGTTGCATCAACTTTATCCTTGGGAGTGCACTTCTTTCAGAAATCTCTCTCTTCTAGTACCAGTGACTTTGTATGGTAATGAGATGTTTGTTGTTGTCACCTTTAATGGATAGTTTCAGAGCTCAGTGAAATCAGCTGACTGATTCTAGTGACCACAACAGTCCAAAACTTACTTTACTGCCTTCTGATTCAGTGCAGAAGTGAAAATGGAAATGAGTGTGGTTGCTGTTGTAGAACGTGTTTAGGATGAGACTGATAACTGATCCAGGCTCATTCTCTCACACTTCCGTTCAGCTTCAATCTGTTCTATATTCATACAACCAGCAGATTGGGTCAGTGGAACCATTATGGTAGGGAGTGGACATAGGAAAAATACCTCCTAGTAGTAGGGACCATGCTTGAGTTTTCATTGCAAGCACACAACTTGGTATGGTTGCCAATCACCTAGGACTGTTAATGGGTTTGATATAAGTTTTGAGGAAATGACAGGCTGGGTCTGCCAATCTGTAGAAAAGGACCTTGGGTTTTAGTGGGCTGCAAGCTGAATATGAGTCAATTATGTAATCTTGTTGGAAAAAAAACAGGTCCAAAGGTATACTCTGGTGTGTTTAGGGGACTATCATATACAAATCACAGGAAGGGATTCTTCTACTTTATTCAGCAGTAGTGGGGCCTCCAATTCTGTGTCCAGTTTTGGACACTGCACTTCAAGAAAGATTTGAACAGGTGGCAGAAGTCCAGAAGGGAGTGACCAAAAGGTCTAGAAAACATAACATGTAAGGAAAGGTAGAAGAACTGGAATTATTTAGTTTGGATGAGAAGAGTGATGGTGGATCTGATGACAGTCTCTGTATACAAGTATGGTTATTATAAAGAGGTCAGTTGTGCCCTGTTCTCAAAAGAGGCAGGACAAGAAGTTATATTTCAAACTCTTTAAAATTGTAATTTCCCTTTTAATATTATTGCAGTTAATCTTATTGTTTTAAATAATAAGGTTAATCTCCTTTAGCAACTGTTTAAAACTTAACCTTATCCTCATTTGTTCAGCCAAATTAATAATGCAAAAATGTAGCAGCTTAAACAGTTAAAACTTTTCTTGAAAGCAACCAACAGTTCCTAATTCAACGTAAGCCTGTTTCTGCAACAAAGAGAATATTATGGAGAGGAACTATTTTAAGACAGGATTTTTACAATGTTGGGACATTTCTTAACAGCATTATTTAAAAGCTTTTTAAAAAACTGCTCTCCCATACCTTTGTTCTTTCTGTGTCAGGAAATGTTACATATTTAATAAACTGTATTTTAAATGTTTCATATGTTTATGACATGAAATACATATTCAATATAATCAAGGCCTTTGAATTCTGCTGCACTCAAGAGGAGGCTGCACCCATTTAGCTCCCTACAGCAGTCTGAAAGTTTGCATGGTGAGAAGCATTTCTGAACATGCACCAGAAACTAAACTTTTCATTGTGAATTTGCATTTCAGGGTTGCCAATCAGGGCCATAATATTGGTAGAAAAGAAGCAGAGCTCTCCTCGTACTTTTCTTAAATTTGAGGGAAAGGTAAAACTTTCAGGAGGTATTTTGTAGTTCCTGAAGACTTAGGGCAGACATAGCCAAGCTGCAGCACAGGCAACTTGTCTGTGTGGCACATAGCAGATTTGGGAGGAGACAGGCAACACAGTGGCAGAAAGGGCAAAGAGCAGAAGACAGAGCAGCAGCTTGGTCAGGGAGGTAGAGCAGGGAGCAGAAAGCTGAGCAGCAGATCAAATAAGGTAAAGGGATCATAGTGGCATTCAAGGAGGGTGTGGTGCTAATTTGTGGCACTTCTGCCAAACTGGTTGGTCCCTATTGACTTTAGGCATATATATCTAAAACCGCATTCTAGTGCCTCTGTAAAAATGTTCTATGCGCATTTGTTCCCTTTCTGGTCGTGCTAAAAAACTGTAACGTGACTGTCATTAAAACAGTGTTGGGTGTATAGCAATGTTACAAAAAGCAGCATTACAGTTCTTTGACACTCAGTATATACAGAGCAGGAGCAATCTGGCAGCATGGTGTAGACCTACCTTTAAAATTCATAGTCTGCTGAGATTGTGATGAAGGTGGCATTAGTTCAAGGTAGACATTTGTACACCTAAAGGAACTGGAATAACATCATTGTGTTTTTTTCCTCCATGAGCTACCCCAAAATATATATAAATAGAACCATAGTAAAGTAGGGCTGGAAGGGTTCGCAGGAGAGCATCTAGTGCAACCCTGTGCTCTAGGCAGGATCATCCCTGTAGAATAGTAGGGATTTTTAAAACTACTGACATTAGACCTAAATTAAACTATACCATAGAATTGAGAAGCTCCACATGCTGTTAACAATATTCTCAAATGAAAAAAGTCTCTAATGTTGTCATTATATACCTGTGTTTGCAGTAACCATTTTGTTAAATATATCACTTTACACCAACGATTTAAGATTGTGGTATAAGAAGGTTACATCACCTTTCATTTTCTTTAGTCTTGCAAAAATAAAAAAAGACATTATTTCAGTATATACATAGTAAGCAGGTATTTTTAGAAAACAAAGAGATTCTATAGCATTGGACTTATTTCACTTAGTGTTAAGAATGAGCTTTGTTTTCAGCAGATATAGCTAGCTGTCAACAGAAGGCTCAGAAATATATATTTTGATTACTATTAATTGTAAATATAGAATGCTAAGCAACATGTACATATGATAGATGAAATATATGGCACATATGAATACTTGGATACACAATTTCTATGTAATCTATGTGGCAACTTTTAGGTAATTTTGTGATCTTTGAGAAAATGCAGTGGGACAATCTTGTGTTATTTTCTCATCTCTCCTTTAATCCGCAGAATCTACTATTGCCTGAAGAATTCCTGGACCTAGGCTTTTTATAATTCCCTGATCACAGAATCATTCAGGAATTCAGCTACTAAAGGTAATTTTAAGAATCCTTTGTCCCATTTCAGGGTTTTCAGATAGTATCCTTGACTGCAAAGGAATAGTGTTTTTCTCCCTGTTTCTTCTATGTAATAGTGTGTGGACATCTTGCAAATGGTATTCATTTCATATTTTTAATTTAAAATTAAGGGCCATTAAGCATGTTTAGAACATTTTATAAGATGAAGGATGGTAACTATTTTTTCATGAAAACACCACTCAGTTTGGGCTTTCAAGGAACACAAACATACTTTTCCTCTTTTTTTTTTTTTTAATCTTTCCCTAATTTTCCATGCCATATCCTAATATTGATATGGAAATATTGATAAAATATTGATCATTAGCTGCATGTAAATAAGTGAGCATATGTTAGAGAAGCCCTAGAATGCACTCCCCATTCCTGAGAAAAGTGAATCCAGACTAGTTAATTTTACCATTTGGGCTAGGAACATCTAAGACTGGATTCCATAAAAGGTTCTGGGATCTGTGTTGCATTGTCATGGAGTAGCCAGTGGGATAAATTGACTTTAAAGTTTAAAATGAATGAATGTAGGCTGTATTTTATACAAACTGAACCAGTTTTTCCATCTTTTTTTATCAAATGGTGTCACGCAGGGCTTTCTATACTGTGTTCTTGTATCAGTTTTCATGAGCCACGCCTCCCAGTCCTGCTCTGCAAACCTGGGCATACAACAATGAAGTCACTCTGTGGACTGTCTGTCCATGGTCTTTCACAAGATCTCAGTTTATGGCAGGGGCAGGCAATTATTTTGGGTGGAGAGCCACTTACTGAGTTTTGGCAAGCTATTGAGGGCTGCATGACAGGCAGCCCAGGGCAGATTAATATTAATTTTCTAATTTTTTTAGGGGCCACGTGGGCCAGATAGAATGGCTTGGCAAACCGCATCTAGCCCGCGGGCTGCATTTTGCCTACTCCTGGTTTATGGTATGCTTAAGGGTAGCTGCTGGGGACATATTTGCAGTGGCTTCATTGCTGCATTTCCACCTTTCACATGTGGTTGAGCAAGTGGTCAGGATATGCTCATGAATGTACTTGTTGGGACATACTGGGGATATATTGCATTACACACACAAAGAATGAACTATATTTGTATTTAAGTATAAAGTCCTTAATCTAGTAGCAGGGACAATGTCTTTAAAGAGTTTTTAAAAGTACTGCTATTTACATATAGTGCTCCATAGTATTAAATATTACTATCTCCCCTCATAACTTCTGAAGTATCACATGATGTAATATAAAAAAATACTCTCTCATCCCAATTTTCGTTTATTTTTCTTTTATTTTTTGCATATTCTAGTTTTATCATATACACAGTTTGGGCATGCTAGTTAATTGTTTTGCTATAAATGCATATGATTCCAATAACCAATGTGTTTAATTCAGATTTAATGTTACATGGTTTTTAATCATGCCTCAATTCATTTTTAATGGTTAGGAGAAAAATTATATATATTTCTGGAACACAAACTACTCAAAATATAAAGAAGCATTGTCTCCTCAGCAATAGTAGAGAAGATTTAATTTATTAGCAAATGAATGTTTTGTGAATGGTTTTGGATGGAGTCCCAGAATTAATTAACAGAAAGAGAAGTCATGAGGTCAAAATTGAACATGGATTTTATGGGTTTTTTTATGTCTTATCAAGTCATAATCCAAATTAATATCTATGCATTTTGCAGGCTTAATTCTGAGATGTCTTAAAACATCAGTCTATTTTTTGTGTGTATGGACAGATCAGAACAACCATATTTGCTGCCCTCTAGGTTTTTTTTTCCCCCCCAAAATATTTTAACTGACTGAATACTTAGAAAAGTGCCAAAATGGCAGTCCTAGAAACACAATGACCTCTGTCCTCAAGTACAGCAGAGACAGTGATATTACAAGCTTCCCACATTGCTTTGTCAATATGCTTTAAATTTGCCCTTGAAGGACCACCTCTAGGGAGGAAAAATTAGCTCAGTCTCTACATCTATACAATCTTTGACATCTCTGTTGAGATTTCCAGAAAGGTTGTAATTGTTCTGGTGCTTTTTGCTCTGTGAACTACTGGACTAAAATTTTTGAGCCTATGTGCCATAATCTCTGCACCAAAATTCACCTTTAGACTTTTAGGTAAGTTGCCTGATTTTTGGAAGTGGCGAACATTGACAGTTCTCATTAAAAAGCAATCAGAGCTTCAAGAGTTAAATGCTTCTGAAAAGTCAGACCACTTATTTAGGAGTTTAAGTGTGGTTAGATACCAACTATTGTATTAGTAGATGCACAGATTGGAGTCCTGCTTGAAATTTGGGCTTAAATGGATATTTCATTTATATGCAGAATTGGGCAATCAATTATATGCAACATTTGTACATATTTTCCTACCATGAAAAACAAGCAGGAAGGAACATGGGGAATCATTTTTGTCACTAAAATCAGTCTTCATCTACTAAGCCATTTTCACTTACCCATCAAGTGGAAAAACCCCAAAATGGTAAGAATGTGTGACCAGTAAATAAAGCATTTATTCTGTGGAATAATATTGAAAAAAAATCCAACCTTACTAGTAGGACATGTAAAACCAATTATGCAGTTTTTAATGTTTTCAATTTCTGGTATATGACTCCACTGTTATGCCACTTCTTTCACTGTGTTCTACAGAGTGCGTTTTGGGTTTTTTTGGTGTTTTTCATTGTTAGTTGTATGGAATTTATTAGCTGTTCATGCTGCTGTCTGTTTTCTGGTGTTGTGTGTTCTCTTTCAAGTTATTCCTTTTATTTCCTTGTATTAGATGGATTTGCATGTCTTTCTGCTTAAACTGTGTAGGGTATAATTATGCTGAAAAGTCTGATGTTAAAATTTGTTGTTTTTTTCCCTGCACCAACTTTCTTTTCAATCTGCCTGAGCAATATTTAAGAGTACAATTTATATTTGAATGTGTAAATATTTGAATATCTTGCCTGAACAGATTGTATGGTAAGGTCATAGGAGGTGTACATACTGTACAATTTTAAATGCTGTGGTTACAAACACTTGGGATTTTGCAACATGTATGACTACTAAATTACTATAAAGCACTTATGGAATGTCATCAGTAACAAAAGATGTCATGGTGGTCAGCTCAGAAATTTTTCAAGGTCCTCTTTGGATTTACAACTCTAGTGAATCCCTCCTGATTCTGTATTAACAACTTGACTCCTCATTTATCAAGGTGTCATTAAATCCTCCTTGTTAATGTATACCCCTATCATGACCATCTGCATCTCTTTGCCAAAGAGAAGGCAGGGAATGACATGAAGCCCCCCCAGTGGATGGGGAGACTCCCTAAAGTATGTTATTTATTCATAATCTCATTTTGATCAGCACTACTTCTGCCCTCCAGGGTAAATTAAACAGTAAATACAATGGGCCCGATTCTCCTCTCATTTAAAACTAATAGTTAAGTCAGGAATAACTGAAGTCAGTAGAGTTCCTGTATCATAAAATTAATGTGTGAGGCTCAAAAATAATGATACCAACTTCTTTATCTAGTTTAACCAGTGATGTGTTACTATGAATTTTACATTTAAACTGCAAATATTTTTCAACGTCATAATTTACCTGACCAGAAAGGGCTTGGAATTTAAGGGCATCTTTACACTTGGTCTAGGGTGGAAGGGATGGGTGCTTTAATTAGAATGGCTCCAAGAGCTGTTCTAATTAAAGTCTCCATAGTGTCACATGTATTCAGCATCCTGTGCTTCAAAATGGTGATGGGAGAACCTTAACTGAAGCTCATTTATAATGTGGGAATGCTGAATACATGTGATGTGGAGCTGCTGGAGTGTGCTAATTAGCAAACTCCATCAGACTCCATTAATGAAGTCTGCTCTGATGCATGCTAAGTAGCATGTGTAGGAGCAGACGTCTGGCATGTGTACAGGTGCCCTAAGAGACCAGAGATACTTCTGGTTTTAACTGTCATTGCTTCACAGAAGGCAGTGGCAATATGCTGATTCACACCAGCTATGGATTCAGCCCAAGATGGGTAACTAAATCCCTCTCTATAGATTTTGTGTATATAAAATAAATTAGTTTACAATAATTGTATATCTTGTAGATAATAAAACTGCCTTTTTTCTCCCATCATTAACATACTTTCAAAAAATTACCAATTTACAGTTGAGTACACTTGCCATTGAAATACAGAGTGATGTACAGTGTGCTGCCCTTCCCTCAACCTCCCACCACTTCATATTGTAGAAGTGAAGGAAAGTTTCATTTTTTACAATACCTTCTTTATATTTAAAAAAATGAATGTAGCATGTTGTCATTATTAATATGTAAAAGTTAAAATGTTTTAACAGTAGATCACAAACGTGTTAAACTTTTCCAAATCTATTGAAAAGCAAGCGTGGCCTTTTGCTCTTGTTCACGGAAAGACATTTGGCCTTGCAGTATCATTGCTTATCAGAGTCATAGAAAACATTAGACATGATTAGCTGCAGGTATCCATGCCAGATGATAGCCAAGTAAAGTCCTTTTTATATTTCATCTTATAATTGTATTTGCAAGTTAATGTTTGAAGTGTCAGTCTTTGTAAAATTAGCTCATCTTGTTATGATTTAGAGCTTTGATGTGAGTGAAAGGCTTCAATTGCAATGCATAGTCACATCTGAGAGTAAACTGCATAGACAAAGAGACTTACAAGACTAGTAAATCAAATACTCTGAACTGTCTATGTGGATTATGAGGTACTATTTGCATAACTTTGAAGTATTTATACTGATGAAATTACAATAATTAAAATCATTGCTGTGTCAATTGCTAGATGCCACAAGGCATAGCAATTACTAGCATGCAAATCAGACTTTGTGTAAGCATTTTAAAGAATAATTACCTTATTTGATTCAGATGTGCCTGAAAGGCATTAAGAATCATTTGAGCTATTTTGCCTTTAACTATTTTTAGGTCTGAGATAATATTGTTTTTCTTATCGTTATTGATGATAATTCTTTTGTGTACATATCTGTATATATATATTGGTTGGTTTGGGATTTAAACTAAAAACTACAGTTAGAGCTTGCTGAAAATAAGTTAGAAAAGATTTACTTTATATCAGTTTCTTCTAAACCTCTCCCTCCGAGTGATTTTTTTGTATAAGACCAACATAAGAACCCGTGCCTTTGCTTCATGTTATATGTTGTCAATTTCATACATGACAATGGTGTATAAATGACACCTGGGAAAGAAATATTTTTTTTTTATCTTTCTTTTCAATTTATAAAAGCCTATCTGGGTGTCTATCTCATCCTTATAAAATAAGCAATCCAAGTAAAAAGAAAATATGAAGACCTGCTTGTCCCTGCCATTACAGATTTTACTCCTAGGAAATGTAATAAAGAAAAAATAACCCATAGTTTAGCTAACCCTCAGACTGTTTTTTTCATCAAAATCTGGGGATAGAGGGAGGTTAGAAAATGTGGGCTTTGGAGGACCAGTGACTGAGTTTGAACTGAAAACTGAGTGCTCCTTCTGAAAGAGCTTTCCACTGAGTGCCACCACATATAGCACAGCAAAGAAGACATCTGCTTACATAACTAGGTACCAAACCATTCAGGTTAATACTAATACTTTAAATTCTTCCTGGAAATTGTGTTGGCAGCCAATGAAGAGCTCAGAGCACTGATATATTACGTGCTTGATGTGAATCTCTGATTAAAAAACAGGCCATTACATTCTCTGCTAGCTTCACTTTTTGAAGTGGTCTCAAAGCATACCCTCATGTAGAGCATGTTACCAAAACTAGCAGTTATCAAACAGTGTTTTACTGTTAAAACACTAATTGTTTAGGTAAATGACATCTAAACATCAAATATATGTTCAGAGTCTCCTCATACACAAGTATAAAGACGGAATAATATTCATTGATCACTTTTATCTTGACTACTTTACAGGAAGTGGTGGAACAATTATTCACAGAAGTAAAATATCTTCTTCGTGAGACATTTCCATTTGCATATATAATAACTATTAATGTAAATCATCTTTCAAATTGTTATTCCTTTCTCTTTCATTAAAAGTACAAATAATTATAAATTAAAATTATAAAAATTATTCACCATTGCCATCTCAGCCAGAGAAGGTAACATTAGCAATAGCCCAACCTCAAAAATGCCTGAAATGCTACTACCCTCTGTGAGGTTTCAGTCAGAACCCTCAGCAGTTCATTATTTGTAGAGTAAAGGCAGAGTACTGATGTGAAAGGGAAAGGAAAGAAATGTGAGCACTATGTTTGACATTCAAATTCCAGCACCTTGTGAATTTTGCACAGGTGCCAGCCTGAGAGATCCTATTCCTTAGCCACAGGAGCACCAAATCCTATTGAATTCTGACGTTTCTGATCATTACTCTAAATTTAAATCACTAGATCCGATTTCCTGGCAGATGCTTCTCCTTCTCTCAGAATCCTGTTGGTCAGGATTCCATCGGACAAGCTCAGAAGTGTTTTGCTTCTCTTACTCTACTGTGCTTGTCAAAAGTGGCAGTGTAAGCCTAGGTCTTGGCTGACTGCCAACTAGAGCATCTGAATGGAGGGACAGGGCATATCCTCTACCTGGTAGTTCCCGCTGTTAGGCTTGTGGCACTTCAGTTGGCAGGTCAGCCAGACCTCTTTCTTAGCACTTGTAAACAGCAGGGAACGATCCTGCCCCACTATTTACCACCATTTACTGTTTACATGTGGAAAATGTACCCTGTGGTCTCTTCCACTGGCAGTCTTGTACAACAAAAGTAAGGACCTAGACTGTGTTTTGGAGACTATTATAAACAAATATTATAATAAGACCTTTATACAATTTAATTATATACCTTAAACCTAACAAACTTCAGGTAGGCCAAGTACACCTGGTATTTAATTTCTAATTAGGTATTAAAAGGCATGATTCAACTTCATATCATATAATCTAAAATCCTTTTATCTTTGTTATAGCAGCACCTAAAAAACTTATAGTGGATTTGGTTTTCAGATCAAATTAATCTTCGGCTTCTCTGTCATTTGCAGCTCATTCTGAATGCAGCAGCACGCTTGCTCACTAGCTTGCTGTGCTGTGACCGAATTACAACCACAGCGCTTTCTTTATATTGGCTGACTATAAAGTGGTGGATTCATTTTAAGAAGGCAATGTTGATTTTTAAAGCATTTAGTAGGGCTAGATGTTGTATGGATTTGGGACCTACTCCTCTTTCAGCCTGATGGTTATCTGTTTCCAAACATTGCCTACCGTTTATTGATCCTGAGATAATGTCATAAATTGGTGGCCAGTTCGGTCTTTGTAGCTTGTGGCTCCTAGATTAGGAAGTTCACTCCCTCCTGAAACCAATTTCATTTAATCTTTCTTCACTTAGGAAAAGACATCTTCAGTTTTTTATTTCTAAATTATATTTTCCTTTTCCTTTCCTACTTCAACCCCTTTTTCTTTTAAACTCTTTGGCTTAGCTTGAAATTATAGAAACATCCTTTTATTTTAGTTAGTATTAGAAGTATAGTATTTTTTTTTACATGTATTTACACATACGTGCACACACATATTACTGAGTTTAATTTGGAGAGCAAGTTCCTTCATTTTCTGGACCTATTTCCCTCCCATTTGAGCATAGTGCTGCCATCATTCATCATATTTGCATAGTAGGAAGGAAGAAAAGGTATTCTGTTTTCCTTGCTTTGCTTAAATGAGCTGTAGTTGTTATTTTAGAGGTATAGTTGTTACTGATATAATGTATTGTAGTCTTCCAATTTGAATTATATATTGTATATGGATAGTAATGACATTTAATGCTTAGCATTATTAATAGGCATCAGTGAAAAATGTATATGCCATGGTCAGACAAGACTACCCCTGAGCCTACTCCTAAGCCATCCTCACTCCAGTTCCTTTGTGGAGCAATACAACATTCCTTCTACCAGCAGGTCCTGAAATCATAGTGCTTCAGTTCAACCACTATCATATGATGTGACCACTACTTAAAAAGTCAGCATGTTCCAACAGTTATCACAGTGAGACAATAAATTAGATTTTTTTTCTCAAGAGACTGTGGTATCACAGCAATAGTGTCTTTTAGTTGTTATAGTTCATTCCCACCTACCCTGTTAAAAGATTTTGCTTATAATATGCTTGTTGTCTTAAACTGTGTTAACTAGTTTAGGAGTCTTCTATGGCAAACCATTCTTGGATATCTGAGACCTTGCCACAGAGGCAGTGGGGCCTTATTCATCCTTCTAGTTCTGTAGATAAAAATAGGTTGCTATCCTTCCACAGGAATATGAAGAATATTGAAGGCAGAAAACTTATACAAATTCTACTGTCTCTAGAAAAGCAAAATAAAACCCAAAACACAGCAGTATTTGTTTACAGGGGCCATACATTTTGACTTTTTCAAAGAAAATACAGGAAATTTCTACAAGATTGGGGTGCAGATATTTAAATCCTACTACTTCTCATTACATTTAAATGGAAAAGTGGCTCAGACCCAGCTGTTTCACTACTGGATTTCTGAAGGTTTCTTCAGTTCATACTGTTTATTATTGTATTTGGCCCCTCCACAAACACATTGAGTTTCATAAGTGGCTAAAACTGGCTCTACTTCCTCATGAAGTGTACACAGTAGTTGGAGGGAGTGTTCTTCTCGGAAAATTGTGAGTGTTGGCTCTGACATGTTTTAAAAAATATGTGGAACAGAAGGATTTACACCTCTTAATTAGAACCCTACTCCCTTCAATATAAAGAGTCTACGTTCCTTCTGGGTTTTAAGCGGCATATCCACCAACCACATGAAAATCGACAGCAGGAAAGGAGGTGATGAATACAAGTTGATATAAATACAAGATTTTATACAGTAACTGGAAATACTTCTATAAAACCATGCATCAGAAGGGAAAACTAAAAGCTGGCAAGTATCACATAGTGGAAGGCTTTATTTACTCATTTACCAGACCTACAGCATAGGGTATTGGCCTGATGTGACCACTTATCCTGGAAACTCAGGAACCAGATCTGAATTAGCAATGTTGCTACAGCTCATAAAATTAAGCAAATATTTCCCGAAACAGAAACATTTCCAGCTTATGAGTGGAATGGATGTTGCCATTGTCTATCTTGTGGGAAAGAATCCTTGCAGTTTGTGTACAGTTCTTTTTGAGGGATTGCAGCAATAGTTTTCTACATTCGTTTATCTGGGTCTGACAGAATAGAAAAATATATTTCTAAAGAGGCAGTTTTCAGAATAACCTCTGCCTTAGAGAACACATTAGTCTATTTCTCTTCACATAGCAGCATAACAAATTTTTAACATGTTCCTTCTTCATAGCAGTAAAATAGTTCAGAATAACTCCCATAGAATGTGTTTAAAAATGAGGATGCCCAGTATTACTCACTCACAGATTATTTTAACTGAATATTTATAGTAAATATTTTAAATTAAAATGTTTCTGTTGGAATCAAAAACCCATTGTGCTTATTCCTGTGCTAATATTAAAAATACAGTGCTTGCCTTAGAGATCTTACAACACTGGCAAGCCTAGGCCTGGAAAACCCCATTAATACTGAGGAGGCTGAGTGAAGAAGAGCCATTCTGACATCCATTGTGCCAGATGAAGCTGATAATTGAAGTACAGGAGCACATAGTTCCTAAACCAACCTTCAGCATGTATACTCTTCTACTATATGCCCAGGGTCAACCTGTTTCCAACTGGAAAGAGAGAGGAGAATGAAGGCAAACCCTTTTCCCTCAACAGGAAAAAAAATCTTAGAAATGTTATAGATAAAGGAATTCCAAGATATATAGGATAAGGAGATTGGAATTGAAAATGGTTCACCACTACCTGGGGCTGAGTGATTCAGAAGTTGTTGGTAGTGTCATCTATGACAGAGTGGGTGTAATGGAAAGGATTTGAAAGGAAAGATCCAGCATTAAATTTTGGTTATGCTCAGTTTTTTTGATAGTGAGACATCCAGGAAGAGGTTTCAGAGAGATAGGCCTAAGTATGGGGCTTGATTGAGCAGGCGAGTTCAAGAGAGGAGTGGTAGATTTGTGAGATGCTGATATAAAGGTATGTAGTTAAAGCTGCATGAGTGAATGGGATCAACAAGAGAGAGGATTTAGAAAGAGAAGAGGGAAAGGGCCAAAGATTGAGCCCTGTGGAACCTTCACATGAAGGAAAGTGGGTGAGGAAAACAAAAGGGGAAACCACCAAAAACGACAATGAAGGATCAGAGGAGAGTGGTATCATGAAAGCTAAAAGAGAACAGATCAACATTGTCAAAAGAAGAAAACAGATCAAACAAAATGAAAATGGACTAGCTGACCTGAGATTGGGAAGGAAGAAATAATTGGAAACCTTGGTGAAGTAATATCAGTGGACTGGAGATTACTGAAGGCAGGTTGGATGGGGGTCAGTTTTTAATAAAAAGGATGATGTTAAGCATGGTGGCAAAGGCAGGATGGCTAATAGGAATGAAGGTGAATCAAGCACATACAGGCTCATTAGTATGACCTCAATCATGTGAAAGGTTTTAGAACATTTTTTGAAGGAAACATAATTAAAGACATAGAAGAAAATGGAAGAGTGAAATAAAAATGCAGTATGGGTTAATCAAAGGTAGATCATGCCAGACTAATGTGATATCTTTCTATATCTTTCTTTAAAAAAATAATTGTTTTTTTTTTTGTTTAGACAACTAAATCTAATTTTTCTGTACTTTAGCCAAATGTTTGATGCTATGCTACATGAAAAATTATTAGGTAAGCCAGAGAAGACAAATTAGCACAAGAGTGATAAAGAACTGCCTAAAATAGAGATGAAAATTGGTTTTGCTGAAATGGGAACTTTTGGGATGGAGGGAGGTTATTAGTAGAGCTTTTAACCAACCTTTCTTGATATATTTGTACCAACCTTACTTAATATATTTATTAGTGACCTGGGCAAAAAAGTTGTAGTGTGCTAATAAAATTCATGGATGAGACAAAGTTAGTTTCCATTGCCAATATGAAAAAGGAGCAGAATGTTATACCAGCAGAACTGAACATCCTTGCAAACTAGACAAATATGAATTTGACTAAATGTAATTGGAGAAAATGTAGCATTGTGCATTGATAGTTTAATAAAAAGAATTTCAGTTGCTCATTCACTTGGAAGTGACAAAGGAGAAGAAAGACTTAAGTGTACTAGCTGAATCACAGAAGGAGCCATCACTCTGAAGCAATTGCGAAAGGCATACAAGATCTTTCGATATATGAGACAAAGTGTTTCCAGAAGATATAGAATTAATACCATTGTATAAGATACTGTAGAATCCTCTTGAAAGCTGGACAGTTTTGTTCACTGAGTATAAAAATAATTACTTTGAAGTACAATAGGTGCAGGGAAGAACTACTAGCTTGATCATGGAAATAGAAAGCCTATTTAATGAGGGAAAACTAACAAAGAGTGTGGTTTGTTTAGCCTACCCATATGAAGGTTGAGAGGAGATATTTCTACAAATCCATCAGGCAAGGAATGAAACAAATTTTGAAGCCAAATGCGTATGCGCTACCTAGAAATAAATACAGGCTGGAAATCAAGTGGAAGAGTGAAGAGTAAGGTTGTGGAACAACCTTGTTAGGAGTTTTATGCCTTCATTACTTCTAACCGCTTTTTAAGATAGACCTTGATCAAGTATGGCTAGGGACTGAAGTAACACATAAACCACTATAAGTGATTTGAAACCAGTTCAAATCTGTAACAGAAAATAAGTTCAATGCACATAAGCCACTTTCAAAGTGCCCAAAATTGGTTTAAGATGGATGTAGTATCAAACTCAACTGATTTAGGTTAAATTGGTTTATTGAACTTCTGTCCCAGATCCCCTACAGATTCAAGTTAACTCATCATCTCCCAGCATCCTATGATGCTTTGCACCTACCCTGCAACACTCCCCCCCCCAGGCAGGACAGATTAGCCTTGGCCCAAACTTTCTGCTCCAGCTGCTCCAACTGTTCTCTAGTGCCCCCTGGTTTCTGGCCTAGGCCACTGGAGGCATGTGGCTGCATTTGTGGAATCAAAAGTTGAATCTCTGTTCACTTGATATTTGTTCAATCTATGCAGCTTAGACTAACCTGCAAAGATTGATTTGCTTCAGCCTTGGGCTTTTTCTATATTTAGCCCCTGTGACAGTTGTCCACGACAGTAAGGAACTGGGTTCAATAATACAGGAATTCTTTTCCAGTCTTATTTTCTATGCTCCAAGATGGTGCGAGAGGAAAAAAAGTACATCAGTATATTCTGTGAGTTTTGTGTGAAAGGGGATTTAAGCGTGCTTCTTTCAAATATGAAGAAGTGCCATGACACTTATTCTGAGGTATACTGGGCAGAAGAGAATGAAACAGTGAGGACATTATAAATACCAAAATGGAAGCTACAATTTCATGAAGTTAATTTTTCTTATGAAAAGAGGAGGAGGAATGCAGAACATTTAGTGATAACTAAAGTAGTAATAACTATTAAAAGACCAAATCTTGTCATTAGGTAGGCTTGCTTGATTCATATTGATTTTGGTGGGAACTGTAATTTGGCCTGAAATGTGTGTGATTAGAAATCTCATTTTTTGTTTTAGTATATAAATCAAAATGTCTTGATTTTCAGAATTTTGAACTCTCTCAACTTCTACTATCTTAAATAGGAATTATATACTCTCAGCACCTCTGAAACTCCATGCTACCTTCAATTTCTTAACTGTGCGCTACTTGCATATTTTTAGGTTCCTAAATTTGGAAGTTACATCTGCCTATTCAACGACACAGCAGGCTCTTTTTACCATTAATGTTTTTGAATTCTGGCACCTTTTCTGGATGGCTAGAGTTCTATATTCTGTCCTTGCAAGGTGATGGCTTGATCAAAAATTTTAATAACAATTCATATGATAAAATTATTAGAATTACAGTTATACCATCTACCCAAAGTGTTATCAGCCACATTCTGATATATACCTTAGGGAGAATTTACCCATTTCTAGAAATTTAAATTACAGAGGAGAAAGCTAATTTTCTCCCTTATACATGGACATTCACTAATCTGGACATTACTCAGGGGAAAAAGAAAGCAGAAAAAGTAATTCTTTAGAAGGGGAGAAACATCAAATACAGTAACAAATCCCTCAAGGAGGAATTGAAATGGAACATTTTATTTTATTAATTTATTTTTTGTAATTTTAATTTTATTTGCTTGCTTCCTTTAGATTGAGGGAAACTAGAAAGACCAAAGGCTATATCACTAAAGGAGAATATGTCATTCCTGAACCTCTTGGTGAAAAAATTACAAGGAGAAAGCTCAGATCTTTTTGGTCCAGTATTTGATGAACTGCTTGAAATAATGTTTTTGGTGCCCCTTGAACATCTAGCCTTCCCTTGCTTACTTAGGTGTCTCTTGCTTGTGATTCTGGGATTTCATTGAGAGTGAAATACTGGAGGCCTTCAAATATTTTTAAAACCATCCATAAAAGAATAATAGAGACATCTAATTTTCTTTGTCATATATATATATATATATATATATATATATCATAATTAAGATGCCAGTAGATGGCACTCAAGAATATGCAGCATAGTTGCTGCATTTTGAAGGACCAAGAAGTCTTGCTGTGCATTGCAAATGTATCTCTTAACGTTTTTCTAATGTATTTTAAGCATAAGATTAAAGCCAAAGCCAAGGCTCAAGCTGAGGAAGAAGGAAGGGGCAAGACTCAAATCAAAAGGAGTGAAGCAGTAGGTTAGTAGAGAGTCTGAGGTACAATAATATTCTGTCTACCCTGCCCTTCAGCTAAAAGTTCATGGTTTGGTATTATTGGACTTTTCAAGTGTTCTGAAATGAAGAGGGAAGATGCGTTCTAAGGCACTGAAAGAGGTATTGAACGGTCTGTGGGAAGGAGTGTGTCACTTCCCAGTTGTTAATAATTATTACTGTTGTGCCAGCTTCAGATATCCCTATTTTCTTTGCTCAGCTCTGAAACACAACACAACAGCCATCAGAAAAATGAATATGGGAGGTTAGGTTATGCTGCTCTTCTAGACATTGAAGGATTTTTGAAAAGGGTAAATGCAAGCTGATCTCTTTTGGCAATACCAAATGTTCGAATGGTCTGTTGTTAAAGACACTCTGCTAGTATAGGTGAGGCTGCTCTATTGTACTGGAAGGTTTAAAAGATTGGACACTGACTTGTATAGAAGGAGTGAGGATCCTGAGAATGTCCTATGTTTATTGCAAATCCAGTTCTTTTAAAATTACCAATTGTTTGCAAGAATAAATTCTTACCCTTGTAGCCTATGGTCTGAAGAGCATAAGGAGCAGAACTTATTTGTATGTTTTTACCTGCCCTCCCAGAAGATGCATTTTGCTTGTTTTGATTTAAGTCAGTTAAGGTTTGGGTGTAAGGGATGTGTATTCTTGCTGTGTACAAAGGTGCAGCAGAGATTGTATTTAATAATCATTGAGTGTGGAGCGTCCATTACCCTAAATACAGTTTTGAGTGGTATGGGAATGGAACTGGAAACTCATCAGGAGACAGGGTGAAGAGCAACGAGTCCCTGGTGCCAAGAACTCTGATTCCATTGAACCCCCTGTACATTGTGATGACAAAGTTAAATGAATTCCATCAAGGACATAGATCTAGTACCTTCATCCTCAGACCTGCAATATCTCTGCTGGGAAAGAAGCCAGAAGATCTCCACCTCGCATTTCAGTTAGAGGCACCAGCATAGTGAGAGAAAGCACAGGCTTGGCTATGGGGATTGCATGGAATTAGAATCATAGCTAGACATGACAGCACAGCAAGACATGATTGTACAGAGATGGCATCATGGTGAGAGGCAGCAGCGTGAGAGTTGATGATGTAGCAGTATCATTACAGCTTGGGGCAGTGGTACAGAAACGGTATTGTGGCTAGAGGTGAAGACAAAGCAACTTTTTATGGAAACATTTTCCTATAGGGAAGAGGGAGATTGACCTGAATTCATGGGCTTTGGCATTTCACTAATCACTGACAACAAACCATGAATGGGGAGTGCTGGAGGAGAGAAAGCAGGGAAGTGGGATGTCAAAGAGATTAGTCCACTAAGGGTTCTCACTGGCCAATGGGAAAACTAAATCAAATGTCTACTGTACAACATACTGAGGGTTGAGCATATTACTCGTTGTTCATATAAAGATACAGTTGATTTATCATTGCCTTCTTTTCCTGATTAATATTATGTTCCTTTTATGTAATAGCATGTTCTTTGTTTTATACACAGAATCAGTGAAACTAAGAGAGGAATTGTTGCCCATTTAAGGGAATCCAGAGAAGGTAATTAATGGTTTTGGAAGTGAGGGAAGGGTGGAGCTTGAAGCTGGCAGTTTGCACTAATTATAAGAGGAACCTCTAGACATTTCAGCCTGGCCCTTGATGTTTCAGCAGTATTTGGCAGAAGAGTTACTCTTCAGCTCCACTTCAGGGAGAATACTGAGCTTAAAGATGTTTTTCAAAGAAGGGCAGATTAAGGCTGGATACTGTAGTACTCCAGCAGAGGGGAGTCCAAACTCAAAGGAGAACATATATGCAGTGGGAAATCTGAGATGTCAGCTTTCTAGTAGTGCTCATTTAACAGGCATCTAAATAACAATGCATACTGTCCTCTTCCTGAAGTCATACTGGGGCCACAAGTAAATGTTAATTCCAGACTTGTGTAGAAATCTATTTTGTATGACTTTCTGTTCAAAAACAAAACTAGGATCTTTATTTGTTGTCCACAAGAAAAAAAAAAGAGAGACAAGACAGATAGCTGGACAGATGCTGGAATCATTGTTTTAGGCACAAACCTGTGATGTGGGACACCTACGTTCAAATACCTGCTTTTGTAGACTATAACTGCAGGCTAGTGCATAGCCTGAGATGCATATGTGGGGAATCCCTTTTGTTTTGCTCTGACCCTGTTAAACCTTTACAATGAAGCTTCCTTGAAAAGTTCCTAACCAGCTATAGTTGATACCAGACAATCTCCAAAGATTTAAGTTAGCCCAGTCCTTGCCTCAAAGAGTTTATGATCTAAAATAAATAATCTCCTGCCATGTAGGAGATAATTTTGTGCTCAACTGTTAGCTCCTATCTTTGTGGACTGTCAAATATTGCAGGAAGTTTGGTCCTCCCTTGGATGTGGTCTAACATGTTTGTGTCACCGACAGAGATTTCGATTGTTGATTAAAAAATTGTTATGTCCAAAGGAAGTCCTGTCTTGGCTAAACTGATGCAACTTAGGGGATTCTTAGGTCCTCAGTAGAAAACTGTAGGTTCTCCTTCATAGAAGGTAATTTCTATTATTGTGCAGATATAAGAGAGGTTCCATTAATATGTTTTATAATGCAACAGGAACCCATTTCTTTGTGGCTATTCTACTTGCTGTTGATGAAGTGTCTGGAAAGGCAAGACCTAGGGACTTATAAGGCTAATCTTCCTAAGTAAAAAATAGTGTTTGCTTTATTTAATTTTTTATTTTTAATGCTTTGTGAAGCAGAGGATTTTAAAGCTATTTGCAGATTTGGGACAATTTTCAATTACAGTTGAGTTTAATTTGTTGTAAATCTGATTAAGCACTGTACCTTTAAAGCTGTACCTAAATGCTTGTGTAGATTTGTGAAGCTTTTAATGTTAGCAAAAAGATATCCAATATCACACACCAGGCATGTTTTGAAATACTTTTGTTTTCCAAGGTAAATTCTGGCTAGATTCTCCCCTCCATTAAGGACAGCATTTTTTTTTAAATAAAATATATCTGAACATAGTAATGTTTACCAACCATATATGTGTCCATTTTCATACTCAAATTCAAACTTATAGCAGCTTTCAGAATATTTTCAATATATAACATGTGGATTCAATTACCTTCAAAAGACAACTATAAAAGCAATAAGCAAAGAGATGTAGTTTAAATATGTGCTGTATGTTTTTCTGTTGCAGTGAGTGGAACAGTGTCATAGCAAACTGCTGAGACCTCATGTAAAATAAGTTCTAAAATTCTTTGTGCATGAAAGAAAAATATGCTTGCTGAAAGTTCTTGGTAGCAGCTATTGTGTTGAAGGGTTCTGTTATTAAATTGTTGGAACAAGCACTATTAATACAATATGAGCATGTGCTCTTTCAGTGCCCCTTGGATTCATGGGTGTCAGACATTATGAATTTGTAGAACACTATTTGTCCTGGCCACTGTCTGCAGAGAAAAAATATAGCCAAGAGTAAAACTTGGTATGGTTTCAGAGGCAGAAATATTTTGAATCAGTCCACCTTTATGCATGCCAACTTCTAAAATATTTTCGTTTGTCCTATGCTTAGCCTTCGTCAAAAAAAACCTATTAAATAAAATCAAATAAAATAACACCTCATTGTTGTGGCCAAATTTACTTGCCTTTTATGAAAGGTGTATGCATTTTTAATGTATTGCACCTAGTTACAACCTCATGGAAAATAATTTATATCCTTTTACAGATACTCATTTTATTTTGTTATGAGTTGTATTTCTAGGATCTTTCTTTTTCCTCTTTTGTGAATTTATAAGTCAGTGGTAAAGTATGTACAGATATTAAGACTTAACCGTTGAATAATTAAAACCCTATTTCTTAAATCCTTATAGTACTGTTTGGAATTTTTTATATTCTCAATGGTAATAGTGATAAATTTATAATATTTGATTATTGGTGACTTAGTATTCTATAAAATGGCTTTTAAACGTCGACTTTCTATGCAAACTAGATGCATGTAGTATTTTATTGTCAAAATAATGTTTCAGGTAGTAAAATGGCAAGGGAATACTGACTGAGCTATTAATAAAACACACCAGCTTTTAGCTGGCAAAGCAGCTTTCTTTCCATCAAATATGTCTCAGCCTTTAATAAAGAAACTCAAGTGGTATAGGTGAAAAATTACTTTTCTCACCCGGTCATCTGTCTGTCATGTATTATTCAGGTCACCAATGTTTGTCCTGAACTGTATCATTCTGTAGTTGTGTCAGGTATGAAATATGTTCAGTGTAATTCCATCAGACTTCACAAAGTTGATTAGAACAGATCACCTTTCGGCATGGGCACAAGTTATCTCAGCAGATTGAGTGAAAAAGACTTATTTATCTTTGCCTTATAATAAAGAAAGAGATGAGCAAATTTATCCATTAACTCAGAGTCACATATTTGGCATGAAAACAAACTGCAGTCAGTAATTTCATTCAAAATACTATGGTACAGGGATACATTTTTTTGAAAATACATCCATGATTTTGAAAAGATGTCCATAATTTTTTTGAAAATCCTAAAATATAAACTAAGAGGATGTTCATTATGTTATTGGGCTTTAAATGCTACATCATTCTAACAAACTTTAAAGAAAAATAATTAATTTTGTCCTGCTGGCTATTTGCTGTGTTGAGTTTTTCCTTTCTTTTCTGCATTAAAAATGCAAATGCTGCTGGAAGTCTATATACAATGGAGGGAGATGCATTATTCAGTATAATAGAGTAATATATTAAATGTGATTGGATGAGTCAAAAACAGGGAAAAGACTTACAGAAAACTTTGCTAGTGCTTTCCATTAGGCAGTGGAATTGTTAAAGAAGGCAACTGAAGTCCCAATCCGTATATAATATAAAAAATATACTTAACCAATTCTATAAACTGTATTTGAAATCACAGGCTGGATATAGCAGTAATTGTGTAGAGCAGGGGTGTCCAACCTTTTTGAATGTGGGGCTGGATCATGAACTTTTTATCACCCAGTGAGCCAGCAAGCCATATTAAAAAACCTCACAGGAAGCAGTATCATATCACCCCCGCAAACGAAAGTACAGTGTTTACTTTTGTTTCTTGTCACAGCACCTCGGGCCTCAGAAAACAGCTTGGAGGTTTGCATCGTAGCCTATGGGCCACATGTTGGACAAGCCTGGTGTAGAGGATGCTTCAGGGCCTTTGCTGGTTCTCTGCAGGACCAGAAAAAAATTCCTCCTGTGAATGCTCTGGCTCTTGGTCTGTGGAATTTTTCTGCCTCTCCATCTGAAGCGCTGAGACCAGCTGGGGTTGAGGATTGACTGTGGTGCAATGATGCTCCTGTACCAGTATATAGAAAAGGTACATATCTTGCTTTTCTATGCATTACCATGCAGAGTGGAAAAGTGAGTTTAGGGTCAAGAAGGAATTTCTCCCCTTAAGTCAAACTGATACACTTTGGGGTAGAAGGGTGCCTTTCTCCCCAGCAGGGGATATGGTATTTTTCTAGGATTTTCTGAGCATATATTAACTAACTATCCTGTCACTGCAGTGGTACGGCATTAGTTTTTATGTATACATATTTTGTGTGCTATTCTTGGTGCTTTGAGTATTATGCCTTGCTGTAGTCATGTGAAAGGCATTTAAATGATGATTTGGAGCATTTATTTGGGGGGTAAACGATTGCCTGGCTCAGAGGCCCCTTCCAGTTTTGTGTTCCTGTTATAGGAAGCAATTTGCATTGCAATTATTAATGACTAAAGTGTGCTATTTCTCCTCTAATGGCCATGAGATGTTTCACTCCCATAAAAAAACCAAACAAACTGAGAACACTTAAAGTTGCCCCATTCCTTATATCTTCTGGGCCCAGGCTGAATACCACTAAACAGAATCAGCTCTACATGAAGTGACATATTTGGCACATCAGGACTTCCTGCATGATGACCATTAAGCTCTTTAAAACTGATTCAGGCCCTCATATATGTTATTTCAGTCATCTGGCTAATGCTGCTTTATTAAGTGAGAGTTGGATCCACAGAGTCATTTAGAACTTCAATACGCAAATCCAAAATTAATATTGTCAAATCCTTTGCTCACCTCCTACCTCTAAAATTCATAGGTTTTTGTAGTAAAGTATTTTAAATTAAGTACCATTGAAGCAGGAACCGAAGTCCCTTCTCCCAGGTGGGAAATTATTAGATTAATGTTAAATCCCCTCCCTCTCCTGTGACAGCTTTAGTAGGAGGGATTGAATGAGCCCTGTCAATGAACACCATATGGATTAATAGTTAGGACATTCCAGTAGGACATGGGTGATGTGGTGGTTATGAATCCCCTTAGGGAAAGAAGAGAGTTGAACCTGGGTCTCCTACATCATGGATGAGTGATCTAATCATGGAACTATTGAAATAAAAGAACGCATCACCACCATCTCTCCTGCATGCATTATGAGAGAGGATTGGTTTAGATCTCTAACTTCAGAAGAGAGTCAAGGACTGAGTGAGAAACACCTTCCTTTATCCTGGAATTAAGCATCTAATTGCAGGAGAGGGATGGGGCAAGAGTGCCCAAAAGCCCCCCTGGCTCACCAAGGACATCTGGGAATACCTGGTTGCCAAAAAGGCGGCATACATCTGGTGGAAGGGGGTGGGGGCGGGGGGGCTATCTCCAAAGAGGAGTATACCTCCACTGCTCAGGCCTGTAGGGGGGCTGTTAGGAAAGCTAAGGCTGACATAGAGCTAGGATAATAAAAAGTCCTTTTTCAAATATATAGGGAGGATGAAGAAGGCACCAGGAAATGTGGGCCCCCTGCAAGATACGCTGGGCAATCTGGTGGTTGCGCCAGAGGAGAAAGCAGATCTCTTTAACAAATTCTTCACCTCCATTTTCTTGTGCAGAGACTGGGACTCCCTCACCATGATTCAAGACGGACTCGAGGGGAATGCCTCCAGACCTAAGGTTGAGGAGGACTGGGTTAGAGTGCTTCTGGAGGGGCTGGACGTGTTCAAATCAGCAGGTCCAGATGCTCTCCACCCCAGGGTGTTGAGGGAGCTAGCAGGGGTTATTGCAGGGCCCTTGGCATGGCTTTACAAGCGCTCATGGTGCTCGGGCCAGGTGCCAGATGATTGGAAGATAGCCAATGTGGTCCCCATCTTTAAAAAAGGGAGGAGGGAGGGCCTGGGCAACTATAGGCCCGTCAGTCTTACCTCAATCCCGGGGAAACTCTTTGAGAAGATCATCAAGGAGCACATATGTGATGGGCCGGCATCGGGGATGATGCTCAAGGGCAAACAGCACGGTTTTATTAGGGGCAGGTCATGTCAGACCAACCTGATTGCCTTTTACGATCAGGTCACAAAAGCATTGGATGCAGGTGTCGCCGTGGATGTAGTCTTTCTGGACTTCAGCAAGGCCTTTGACACTGTCGACCACTCCATTCTCATTAAAAAACTAGGTGACTGTGGCATTGATGCCTACACGGTCAGATGGATTGCAAATTGGCTGAAGGGTCGTACTCAGAAGGTGGTGGTGGACGGGTCATATTCTACCTGGGGGGAAGTGGGCAGCAGAGTCTCCCAGGGCTCGGTCCTTGGGCCTGCACTGTTCAATTTCTTTATCAGTGATTTGGACGATGGGGTGAAAAGCAACCTGTTTAAATTTGCTGATGATAACAAAATTTGGGGTGAGGTGGGCATGCTAGTAGGGAGGGAAAGACTGCAGCAAGACCTGGATAGGTTGCAGGGGTGGGCTAACAAAAACAGGATGCGTTTCAATACTGACAAGTGCAGGGTGCTGTACTTGGGCAGTAGTAACCAGCAGCACACTTATAAGATGGGAAACTCCCTTCTTGAGAGCACGGAGGCAGAAAGGGATCTTGGAGTCATTATTGACTCCAAGATGAACATGGGCCGACAGTGCGAGGTCACGGTTGGCAGAGCTAACCAGACCTCATCGTGCATCCACAGGTGCAACTCAAGTAGGGCCAAGGAGGTGATCCTCCCCCTCTACATGACACTGGTCAGGCCACAGCTGGAGTACTGTGTCCAGTTCTGGGCACCCCACTTCAAGAGGGGACAACATTGAGAGGGGGGACAAGGGGGGACAACATTGAGAGGGTCCAGAGAGGGTCCACCCGCATGATCCGGGGACAGCAGGGCAGACCCTACAATGAGAGGCTATGGAACCTGAACCTGTTCAGCCTTCACAAGAGAAGGCTGAGGGGGGACCTGGTGACCGTCTATAAACTCACTAGGGGGGACCAGAAGGGTTTGGGTGAGACCTTGTTTCCCCTAGGGCCCCCCAGGATAACAAGGAATAACAGCCACAAGTTGTTGGAGAGTAGGTTTAGATTAGACATCTGCAAGAACTACTTCACAGGGCAGCTAGGATCTGGAACCAACTTCCAAGGGAAGTGGTGCTGGCTCCTACTCTGGGGGTCTTTAAGAAGAGGCTTGATGCCTACCTGGCTGGGGTCATTTGAGCCCAGTTTTCCTCCTGCCCAGGCAGGGGGTCGGACTTGAAGATCTACAAGGTCCCTTCTGACCCTATTTCTATGATTCTATGACTTATGCCATGCCTAATGTCCTTAATGTTTCTTGTTGGCTAATTTAGGTAGAAAATTGTTCAATTTGTTCAGTTCTATGGGTTCCCTTTATACGTAGCTAACCCTCCACATGTTTAGGAGTTTAGGTACCTAATTCAGGGATGTACATTCTGCTGCGTGGTTAAGTGCCTGAAAGTTAAGTGCTACAGCACAAGTGAGTGCACATCAGGTATTTCCTGCATGTAAAGAATCCTTTTGTGGGTCCAGCTGAAGACAGGTGGGCAGGGTGACTTACATAAATGGAATCAGAGGGTTGTTAGGCCTCTATAGCCTGCCAGCTATCTTTTATATATGTGGGCACATAGACGATGCCTAGAGGGAGCACAGGGGGGCACATGCCCCCCCTGAGATTGGCTTTCACTGGATGGGGAGTGAGGGAGGACAGCCAGTGCCCCCTCTTCCCCCTGAGATTGTCAGGGCACCAAGAAAAGTACCAGCAGCACTTCCAGTCAGCAATCAGCCTCTGGGTCCCTCACCCATGCATGGCCCCTGAAGGAACTCTACTACTCATAAATCGGCCTACAGTCTGGCTTCATCTGGAGGTGTCCAAAGGAGAATTACACCAATGGATATACAATATAGAATGAGAGTCAACAAGCATGTATATTAAACAAGTTTCATAATATAGCAACAAATCCAAAGCAAAGCAAGCCAATATGTACACTATTTACTACATGAAATCAAGCTACAGTAACATGTCACCCTTAGGTGGTGACCCAGCAAACTAAGGCCTAGTATGCAGGAGAGCCTACTACTCAGCCTCTGTCATGCAGAGGATTTCCATGTGATTCTCCCTCCCAAGGGGTACTAGACATCTCAGGAGAAGGGTAGGTGATACTTTACCCCTCCAGGTGAGGATAGGACAGGAACAATATGCAGGTAAATCCATGGATGGCAAACAACGTTCCTCAGGTAAGTAATGCATCGATCATCCAAGCACCCTGAATATTCAGTTGACACTATCCACCTTCACAGGCCAAGCACCGAACTCTTAATCTCTCACTCGTGCTTTCTAGAAGATTCCAATTATGCCCAATCACCCTCAATCACATGCGGTCATGCTCCCATGTGCGCCAAACGCGCAGGCTCAGTCACACATTGAAGTGATGCCTCACACGGGTTTATACTGGCTACCTCACACCACCTGTCAATCATAATCTTGTCCAATCATCACTTGCATTGTGCTGTCCATCAATGGTGTCTTTCAAATGAACCACTCATACCTGTTATCACCACATAGCGCATTACCATAACTTTCCCACTTCTATGGTTACATAATCATACCAAACTGTGCATGCTCAGAGCTCAAAAGTAGGACATGGCATCTTCAAGGTCAAAAGTTTACAGGTTCCAGAGACTTCTAACCTCTAGCCATCCTACGCATGTGTGACCAGACCAGGATTCACTGTCAACATAGCCTGAAGTGACTTATTTAGGGTTACCGTATGTCCCAGTTTTCTGAGATATGTCCTCTTTTTTTGGCCTCCTGTCCTCATGTCTTGGTGGGTTTTTAACATGAGCAAATGTCCAGGTTTTTGCTTTGCTTCCCAGGCATAAACAGTTTGGATGCTTGGGGCTGGGAGCAATGGAAAGGTGATTGGTTGTCAGGGGTCATGTGCTTTGTGCACGGGGCCCAGCAAGTGTGTGTGTGTGTGTGTGTGTGTGTGTGTGTGTGTGTGTGTGTGTCCTCTTTTTTGATCCTGGAAATATGTTAACCCTAGTTATTGTCTTCAAGCAGGAACAACTCTGGCCAGACACATACATAGGTATGACTGTTATAATACTGAACATGGAACAAGTTACTCAGAGTATAGACAGAAATAATAGTTATATTAATATCAAAAGATGCCAATACTGGCTGTTACGCTATAGCTGTTTGTTATATCTGCATAATTCTGTTGTTTTGGGTATTATGCCTTGTTGCAATTGTCTGAAAGGAAATGCAATGATGTTTGAATGATGACAATGACTCCAATTTTAACTCTCCTTCATTCAAGGTCAAAGTTAGACCCCTGCTACACATTACATAAATTACACAATTAACTGGTTAATTGTGCAATAAATTTAGACCAGCTGCATGTGAAAAATAATTATCTCACAATAAAAATGACTATCCAGCTATAAAAGAGCCAACTAGCTATAAGGTTAGTGCTTGAAAATGAGTAACAACTCTATACCTGGTTTGTATCCAGTTTTAATTTGAATGTATAGCAAGGCCCTTAGGATCATTTGGCTTACTTGTATTGCTATGAGACCATGCAGACATAACATTTAGGTCATAAAAGCTGATGTGTTCTCCTGAGCAGCTTCCTCTTCCCATTTAAAGCAGCTAAACAATATGTTTGTCTACATGCTTCAGGAAGACCAGTAAGTGATTTCATCCCAAAGTGACAGTTATTGAAGGCCAATCCATTAGTTCCCTTCTGCTGATATAAGTATTTGAATCCCAGTGTGTTCAGCACTAAGACTAGATCCAGAATCTAATTACCTGTGTACATTTTTTACTATTTCAATGTTTGAAAAAGTATATTGCACAAAATGTATGTGCATTCAGTTAAATCTTTGAAATTATTATCAAATATATTAGGTAAAGTATCTTTCTTTTAAGAGACCACGTCAAACTATCACTGATTGTATTTGAATACAATTTGACTCCATCTATTTTGGGAACTGTGAGAAGTTACCAATTTCTGTCAGATTAAATGGAGGCTTAGGATAGATTTTATTCTGCATGAAACAGTTAAACTCACCTGCTAATGTTATTTTTTAATAGTTTTAATGAGGTAGTGTAATAAGGATGGGGTATTTTACCTTGACAAATGTAATCAGACTTACAGTTGACTAATGCATGTACTTCAAGCTAATGCATTTTTGTTGGGTTTTTTTTAAAGGAAATTTAAACCCCAAGTTTATCCCATTGTTCTCATATTAAAATATTAAAATGTAATGCATATAATTGTATTTAAAGTGTTGACATTTTGAACTCTTGCTTTAACCACTTTAAATCAGTAATAGTTGAGCATTTTCTATATTTTATTTCAGGGCATTGTTATGTTCTCATCAGAAATCTTTAGGGAGAGCCCTTTTTCTCTATCCATTTATCTGTGTGCGTGTGTGTGTTTGTCTTTTTTTCCCTTCTACTTAATAAAGAGCTATACAGACCAAGGCCAGTTAATGGATCTACCAGGTCGCATTCAACCCTCAGATACAAGGTCTAGGCTCAACTCCCATTGAATTAATGAAGACTGCAATCAATGGAAGTTTTACCTGTGTATTTGAGAGAGGAATTTGGCCTAGTGCATTTAAAGAGATCATAAAATTAGTTAATGTCTCTATAGGTTCTTCTTTGGAATGGAATGCTAAAGCTTTATATAAGTATGGAATACAGTGCACTTGCTGATGTCACTCTGGATGGTGCAGAAAGAGAAAACAACACTAGCGAATGGTTTAAAGAGCAAGGTTGCAAATGATATTGAAATAGAATGGTTTAAACTTCAATGTTCTTGACAGATAATAGTCCCTGCCAGTCGTAAGTGGTCATAAAACCTGAGGGCACTAACTATGGGCTTCAAATCCTGTGCAACTATACTCTCTGAGTTTCAGCTTCCAGAGTCGATCAATGCTGGGAGGCAAGAACGTGGGGTTTTTTGGGTGGCTGTATACTGTTGTTCCCAACTGTTGATTTTATTGCAATTACTCTGATATCTCCTGGCTTTTTAAAAGTTGCAGCCAGTGGAATCAACTGATTGTATAATTCTTAGTCTTTATTAAAAATAGTTCCATAGTCTTCCTGGTTACAGGAAAAATTTGAACAAAATGAAGAAAGATTCAGAAACCAAAAGACAAGTATATGAACCTTAGTTCTATGTGTATATTTATTTGACATTTACATTTTCATACTACTCATAATTTTTTAACACTTGGGGATGACAAAACCAATTACAATAAGGACTTTATTCAAAGGCTTTTGAAGTTGTTTGATTTCACTTAGTTTTCAGTCCTTAGGTGGCCCTCTTGTCATTTTTTGCATACTTGGACCCAAACTCATGCAAAAGTTACAGGAAAGCTGAACATGGCAGCAGTGATTGCAAGCTCTGCCATAAAAATATCAATAAATTACAAGACTTGCTTAGCAATCAACACCTATTTAACCAAGTACAAATGTATTTAAAAATCAGACAAATTCTGTCACTATTGAGCCTCATTGTCTGTAAAGTACTATGTGCGATTGTACATTAGTGTGTTGTCACTCAGTATTTTGCAGGTCCCCATTGCTTAAGGGAGGAACAACAACTCCATGTCACCTCCAGGTTTTCTGACTCAACCAGGAGCTGCCTACCTTGCCAGATTTGCCTTCCTGAAAAATACTATATCAACAAGAGGCACAGTGTTGCTTGTGCCTGGATGCCAATACCTCTTTATTTGATTTGGTTAAACAGCCTATGTTCCCCATTCCACTGTTGCACTCTCTGGTGAATAATTACATGTACAAAGACCTAGCCATTCATCCTGGCAAACAGTCATGGTGTTAGTTGGTCCTCTAGAATACCTTTCTCCCTAATATGTTCATATATCTTTGCAGCATCAAGAATGTGCTAATATCCTCAGTCTTCAATTGGCTCCTAAGCACTTATTGGTGGATTTTGTGGTTACATAGCAGACAAAGTTATTTGGGTAAATCTGATATCTTTTAATAAACCAACTCAAATAGTTGGAAAAAAATTCTTCTTTGCAAGCTTTCAGGCCCAAACACTCTTCGTCAGGCTGAGGAAGCATCTGCAGTTGGTCTGTGCCCTTTCTGGATGGAATGAATAGTAAAGAAGCCAAAGGCTAGTATGCATGCAAGAAAGCCAGTCAGTGACAAAATAAATTAGAAGTCAATGGGTAAGAGATAGGTTGGGGTGGGGGAAGGGGAATGAATGTAGCTAGTAAATAGTGGAGAGGTACCTAAGGAGTCAGATGTTAGGCAGGTTATAATGTGTCATAAATCCAATGTCTATATTTAGTCCGTGATTTTTTGTATCCAGAAGGTTGATGAAGTGAAGTTTGTAGGCTTCTCTGTGAAACGTGTTTTGTAAATTCCCTTTGAGGATTAGAACTGAGAGATTGGAGAGAGTGGTTTTCTTGTGAGAAATGTGCCCCCACAGGTAAATGGATATTCTTGTCTTTGATAGATTTCCAGCATGCGTTCATTCTGGTGCACAGTTGTTGTTTGGTCTCTCCTACATATTTTCCATCAAGGCATTTGGTGCATTGGATGAGATATACATAACATTCCTGGAGGTGCAGCTGTAAGATCCAGGAATGCTGATGGTTCTGTTGTGGGATGTAGTAATTGTGTGTGTGGGGGGGGGCGGGGCAGGGGGAAGATATGTTGGCAGGTTTTACATTTCTTGTCATGGTATAGTCTGGATCCATCTGGTATGTTTTGGGCCATAGGAAGTTTGCTTCTGGTGATGAGGTTAGTGAGGGTCAGTGCTTGTTTGAAGGCTAGGATGGGTGGTTCTGGGAAGATTTCTTTGGTTGCCTACCCAACTTTAAAGGATAATTGGGAATTTGTGAAGATACCTATAGTAACATTCAGCTTGTTACTGTAGATATCTCTGGACAGATTTTATTATGAGTGGTTGAAACATCTGATACCTTTCTTAAAACTAGTGCAGTTGCACCATCATTGTCTTCTTTAGGAAAATCAGGTATTAATTTTGTAGTGTAGAAAATTTTATACAAAATTATAGTTGGAAACTGTGCTGTAATGGGTATACTCTAGCTCAGTCTTATTTGACTGAAGAGACACCCCAATCCTACCAGACTGGAAATCTGATGTAGAAACTACACTTGTTGACTAAGATTGTAAAGATAATTTAAATATATTTGAGAAGGATATGCTATACACATTAATTACTAGCATTGTTGGATCCATATTATTGCCAGAGCTTTAGTGATGAAATATTTCTTCATGAACTCTGAAAGTGATACTTTGTTGTTATGGCAATGTTAGAGTGATATTGAAGCTGTAATGGTCCACTTATTATGTGAGAGAGGATTTTGGGGGGGATTATATCTTTTATTGGACCAATTGGTTGGAATAAAGTTAGATAAGCTTTCAAATACAAGACATTCTTGCATTTGATGACCTGACGAAGAATGCCTTGCATTTGAAAGCTGAGTAACTGTATTCCAACAGGAAGTTGGTCCAATAAAAGATGTCACCCCCCACACACCAATATTTGTGTCTCACTTTAATTTGTTTGAAAAATGCAAAAAAGAATTTAACTGATATGACCTTTTCCACAATGGAAGAAATTATTACACTGATTCCAGCCTGAACTAGCTGGAATCCTATCTAAAAACAGTTAAATAAATACCTGTTCCTTAAACTATGGAAGAAACTTTATTCTGAAGATAGTGCTAGTTGCATCCTCCTGTATATGGGCTGATGGGTACAGTGTAAAATATATCAAATTTTGCTTTTATAATAGGGTCAGATTTGTGAGGTTTAACTGTGTAGTGGGGAAGCCAATTTACTCTTGATCTTCTAACCATTTGACTATGTTGATTTCTCTATATTTAAAAATGCCTACTCAGTGATAGTGCTGCTCAGATTCTGTGAGATCCTGCCAGATGTGTCAGGAAGCTGTTCAAAGGTAGACAGCTTTAAAAAGAGTCATCTCTGAAACAAACATGAATCAACACTTAGTTTCAAACAGAATTAGAAGGAAGATAAACTGATATCAAAGATGTTATGAAGTATGACTTGTCATGTCATGAAAGATAGTCATATCATACGTGTTTCAGCAAGCAAGTTTAAGGACAATATTTTGAAAAATCAAGGTATTGTTTAGATGTTATGTGTTGATTTTTTTTTATCTGTATGTAATTGTTAAAAAAATCCTATTATAAATGCTATATGTATCTTAAAGTATAACTTTTGCTTTCTAGCTCTTTGACTCTCGGAAATTATATAAATAATTTAATAGCATACATTGAAATATTGCACCATCACTCATGTCTTATGAATTAAATGCCAATGCAAAGTTTTAATGTACATTTCTTCCCAATTTCTTTTTATTTTCAAATTGGCTTTGATCAGAAGTTTAGTATACGTGCATCTTAGTTGAACATGAATTGTTTTTACAAAATTTAAAGAGAATTTAATTTAATGAATTATATTTTAAGCCTTGAGGACACATACCTGATGTGGCTTAGAGTCAGATCTAATACTTTTGAAGTCAATGAAAATCCTATCAAAATGGATGGACTTTGGTCAAGCGCAACAGTAGTGTATACTGAGGCTATAATGAGTGACAAAGATGTCTTATATACAGTCATGTTAAATGTGACAGAACCATGGCTTCCACAATACTCCTCTTCACAATCCCACCAAATATGACTCATTCTGAAAAGTGTGTGCCTAAGGCAAGTTTTGATCCCATTTTAAAAGTTTGTTTGACAATAAATATCTTTGGTTGCAGAAAACAGAGCCTTAAAAAGTTGCAACACCACACCACAATCTCCTGGCTCATCCTTTTGAAAGAGCAAGGCGAAGTGTAGGGAGTGCATGGGGGTGCACGTGCACCCAGTAAGAGTGCTGGTGCACCATCTGTCAGACACACTCCCTGTTTAGCTGGTGGGCAGGGGGGCACATGGGAGCACCAGTGCCCGCACTGTGAGTGCCAACCAGGGAGTGGGGCCGCCAGCAAAAGCAGCCACACCATTTCCAGAAGTGGCCATGGGAATTCCAGGAGCAGCGCGGCTGCTTTTATGGTGAGAGAGATTGACTGTGGGGGAACCCCTCCACCCTGGCCAGCAGGATTAGCCACTGGGGGACCCCCTCCCGGTTGCTGACTGATGTCAGGGGGGGCATGTGCCCCTCCCGACTCAAGAGGCACTAGACACCCATGTGAAAGAATATACATTCAGCAAAGAGGCCACAAGCTGGTGTGGTAAGATTCTGAAGCTCCCCTAGTGGTTGGATTGCCAAGGTTTTAAAGTGATAGTATTGTTTATATCACTTCATAATGACCCTGGGGTATACCTTCTTATCTATGACACAGTAAAGTACTTTTTCTAAGAGAGTACAAATACTTGCTAAAGATCAGAACAGATCACGTTTTCTCTAATAATGTATAATTAAGGGCTGATCCACTAAAGTGATAAGAATTTGGCACACCCATTAAGGGCAAAGGATATTGAATATGCTTAGATCCTTCTAGAATCATCCTTCAATGACATTTCAACAGAATGAGTTGAATCTGATTCCCTCTTTTTTATTAAAAGAAGAAAGCCATTTGTAGGTGGCAGCTTCAGCATATGTGGCACCTAAAGGCGGTGCCCAAGTCTGCGGCCCTGGTCATTCTGCTCAGTTACATCACTGCATTTGATAGACCTGTATATATGGAAGTTGTTGGTTTTAGACATAGGTATATGCCAGTGGCTGATTTGCTAGATTTGTATGACCATGGTATGTTGCAGTGATACGTAATGAAAAATCAACAACAGACAGCCCATAGCTCAAGCAAGTCCTCAGTGCCCGATGTTAATTTGGAGGCCCTGATGAAACTAGCTAGCCTTGTAACAGGATAATCTTGGATGGCTCCTAGGGCTAACACCTTGATTCTCTGCACATTAACACCTGAAACTGGTTTTAAGCACTCATTATGGGACTCAAATTTATACCGCTTCAGGGCAGGATTATCTCTGATCTGGGTTACCCAGCTCAGGTTGCACTAAAATACTAAGATGTAGCCACTCTGGGCTATGCCTCATGAGCAGGGGGGTGGGCAGCACAGGTAACCAGGAGAGCCCTGAGGAAGGGGCAGTGGGGGAAGCTCAGAATTGGAAAAAGGGATCCTTACTTTTCAGTCCTCTAGGCCCCTGCTGCCCTGGAGCGTGACTGTTCCGAGTCTGAGCTAGAACCAACTTGATCAACATCTTTGCAACTCACAATGTAAGATGTAAGAAGGCCCTTAGTTTCTACAGGGACAGAACACTTTCAAGCAACAATATTTTAGCTGCGGTTTGCCCCCATTGTATTTTAAAAGTAATTTCATAAAATCATTTCTTCATTTAGTATGCTAAAGGTTCTTTGTAAAATGGACATAATTTAAACATCCTACTAGTAAGTGCAAAATACAAGTGAAAAACAGAACACTGTTTTATTGCCTTAGAAGAAAAAAATCTTCAGGAAGTAACTCAGTTCTGAACTTCCCAGGTGATTAAAAAAACTAACTTAAACTTCCTTGTGTGAGAGCGTTCTGAGCAGTTATTATGCACAATTCTATACTTACAGTCAGAAAAAATTGACACAATATTCCATTAATAATTTCTATTTTTATGCCATTTAGTGAGAGTTATTATGCATAAATATACATTCCTGGATTGTATAATAGTACTGATGAAGTGTTAGGTACCAGGACCTCACTGTTTACATATTTAAAAATAATGTCACTAACACAGCTCACTGTATCAAGTTTACTTTGAAGAGGTGTTTTTAAGGCAATTTCACAGGCTTCTATTTCCCCCTTATCCTTCCCATATCCTGATCCTGCATGTATATTTTCAGAACTGATATTGCATAGTTGTATATATAGTAATGTTAAACTGAAACAAAATACATACATAATAGAGCTCTGAAAATGCTGCCTAGTAAATAGGGCTGTTACTGCTTCTCTGACTATGTATGGGTCTCAGTGTTTTGGTTGTATCAGATACTTTGAGCGGGTCCCATTTGCACCCCATAAATTAAAGCTGCCCAGGGTCAACTGTAAGTTATGCTTATTTTTTTCCCTTGGAAGTATTTGCTTTTTACATTTATGTAACCTTTTTCTTGGAACTGCCACTCTGTGCATTTCTTACTTCCTTTGAAAGATGTACACCTTCTGTCACATAACAGGAAATTTTCCTGCAATGTATGCATTTTCATGTGTGTGATCCTGTAGCTCTCATGCTTTTAAAAGCAACCACATCTCAAATTAAATAAGCTTTAAAATAGAGGACAGTAATGAAGTGTACATATGCTGCCCTCCAACATGCCAGGAAGGGGTTATGAATCTGTAACCAGGGGGAAAAAAAAAGGGGCAGGGGGGGACTTGTCCCACATTGGAAAAATTGTTTGGGCTGCCACCTAAGGATAAAAAGGGTCTCTTTCTTAATAAATACGGAACAAGAACTCCCAAACTGGAGCTTGAGATGGAGCTGGTCCACTGGAGAGTTGTTAATTTTTTTGAAGAGATGAATTTGGGGACTAAATCCACTGAGTAGGAAAATAGGTCCTAGAAATTTTTAACATTTTTTTCTAGGTTAAACAAAAAAAAAAAAAAAAAAGAATGAATGCTACACCCTATTTATATTTTTAAGATTTATGAAGGAAGCAACATTTTATATTTTTTTTTCTTATGGCTGAAGGAAACCTTATGGTATTTGCCTTCTGATCATTAAAGAAATATTTAATTTTTTTTAAAAGTTTTGTCTTAAATCCTATCCAATGGTTGTTTAAAACTTCACGCTGTTTCTTATTTCTTGTAATGAAACAGCAATAAGCTTTCTACTGTAGCAAAAATTGAACATTGGTAATAATGTATGGTATATTCTGCAAAACAGTTCTGACACTTTAAGTGTAGTTTTAGGATTATGGGCTATGGAGTTTAATGACCTTATACGTGGTCATTAGCTTGTATTCATACCTCAAAACAAATGCTTATATCTGCATTTCAAACTAACCTTTTAAAACAGAAATGCCTGAAATTAGACCTGAGGAGCAAGGATTTTTTGGTGTTATCTTTATTGGACTATGTCACTGGGGGAGATGTTAGACCAGGTTTTAGGCACATGCGACACTTTTAGATCTTTATCCAGTGATATAGTTGGTCTAGTAAAGGATATCAATACAACATGCTTGCCCTGTATGTTATCTGGACCATCACAGCTACATCATCACTGAAACCATGTGTGATTGGTGCCACCTTACTCAGGGGGGGCACATACCCCACCCAGCAACCAGTCAGCAACTGGAGGGGACCTCTACAGCCGATTTCACTGACCAGGGGGAGTGGTCCCCCCATGGCTGATCACACTCACTGGCTTCCAGAAGTGGCTGTGGCTCTCCTGGAAATGGCTGTGAGCTTCTGGAAATGGCCACGGCACTCCCACTGCCTGGCCGGTGCTCGCAGGGAGGGCACCAGTGCTCCTGCCAGGCCCCCTGCCTGTTACCTAAGTGGGGAGTGCGGTCTGTTAGGGGGTGCACCAGCACTCTCAGGGGGTGTGCACACATCCCCATGCATCCCCGTGCACCCCCTACACATCGCCACTGACTCCATCCCTACTACTAGCACCTATGCCCATGGACAGGCATTTTATCTGTAGCACTAAAAATGCCCCTTTAGCTGTGCAAGAAGTGAGTATACAGCCTTTCAAGTGGCTTGTAGTAGGAAAAACATGGAAAAAATTCCATGAAATATTGCCTCTTTCCAACAGGAGCTTCTCAGCAGTGTTTCTCAGAATTTCTAGCAACTTGTGTAAGGCCTGTACAGTTACATGTCATACTACAGGGTGTGTCCAAGTTCTCCAGCATTCCAAAAAGCTTTGCTCCATTTCTGTGCCCCAATCCTCCAGCTCCAGGGAGTCTGTCTATGACTGGCACTGACCTCGACTGCTCCAGGGAGACAGAGCTCAGTGCACGTGTCTCCAAACTCACTTGCTGTTGAGCACCATCTTTGTGAGCAAGAGAAATTCCTTCCCAATCCACAGAGAACTAGATTTCAAGCTATTCCCAGAGTACTTCCCAATTTGAATTTGTCAACAGATAAAGTGACCCCACCAGATTATTGTACCAAAAGTTAAGTGACACAACCATCTGTAACTGGTGATGCAGTGGCGGAGTGTTAAGTGACACAACCATCTGTAACTGGTGATGCGGTGGCGGAGTGTGTCCGCAGTCTGACCCACCATGCGAGCAGCGCGTGATCACAATTTTAAGTAGGGCGTGATCACCTGTGGTCTAGCCAACCAAAGACCACCTAATGGGCATGGCTGGCTGGCCAGCATGTCCATGTGTTCCAGAACTTACCATCAGGGGAGCTTTCTGATTGGCTAAAAAAGTTTATATAGGGGACCGCACGCCTTGGTGCAGGGTCCCCGGGCTCCGACTCTCGAGACAGACTGATCACCTGTCTTGGGGCCTGGTCAGAACCCTAGGTCACCAGCAGAAGCTGCTCTGGTTGCTCCGAGTGCCGTAGCTTACTGCCTCGCAAATCCGGAACGCCCTGTACCTTGTCCTAGCCAGACATTGTACTTGTATCGTACTTAGACTGCAGTCTTCACCCATCACCCATCGCTTGTCTGTCACCTGTATTCCCTTGCTGTTGTATATAGCTTATCATCTGTATCGTTCTCCAAGTTATATCACCCACCAAGTTGTTTTGACCTACCGTTCGACTGTTCTGTAAGTAAACATCAAGCTTTATTTCACCCCTCGTTGCCTCCGGTGTTTATCTCCCTCTCGCACTTGGCATCCCTGAGCGTGTCTGGGTTGGTGTTGTCATGACCCAAAGGTCTGATTTTTTGTGTGTGCTTCAGCACTAAGAATTATCCCCGTGGGTTTGCAACTTCATTGCATGGAGGAGTTCTGCTGCACAGAGAACCCGCGTGCAAAGGAGTGTTCCCGCCACTTTGCAGCGATCTTTGCAGGGTGCATTTCCCTTTGCAACATAGAAATGCATGGTGCAAAGATTTCCCGCTCGTCGTATGCAAATTTGTGCCCCGCAATTGGCTAGTGCTAAATTATTCACACGTGGCGGCTAGCGATTGGCCTGCTAGCAGTATAAGAGGCTTGAGCAGTTTCCGCCCAAGCCGAAGAGGACTCCGCATCCATCTCGTGGGGACTCTGGGTGTGCGCGGCAGGGTAATAGAAACCCTGTGTGTCGCTCAGAGGAGTTTGGCGGCCTGATCCACCGCCCACCTCTTCCCATCTTCGAACGGAGCCTACTATAAGACGTAACGACGAGTTTAATGCGTGCTTGTCCTGGACATCCGGAGTTTGTCTGCGTGGAGTCTAGCAAGCTCCACGTGATTGTTAGTGTTCTGTCTGCGTGGAGCCTTGCAACCTCCACATGTGTTCGTGTTTTCTGTTGTAACCGCAACTCAAGCAAGTTCTCAGCCTGCACCGTGACCATCTCGGTGTAAGTAAAACAATCTTAAAATCAACCGTTACGTGTCTGTGCCTAATTCTAGCTCGGCGACCTCCCTTTCTGATCCGGCCTTCCCGGGCTGCTGGCCAAAGCCCACGTGCAGAGTGACGAAAAGGGCCCGGGGTCAGACCCGGCCCGCACAGGTGTCACCACCTGGTGCCCCACTCAGGACGCAACTGCAGCCATTTTCCCACACACCTTACGGAGAACGCGCCCACAGAATTGACTCTGGTGACTGTTTTGCTGAGTCTCTCTACACATGCATTTAGGTACACCTAAATTTAATGCGCATTAGTTCAATGCACATTAAGGCAATTTAGGCTCATGTCTACATGGGCACATGTTAAAACACATTAACATCACGCACTAAACTTAGTCCCAAGTCAGTCCATACATAGTGTTAATGTGCCTTAATGTGTTTATACGTGTGTTAATGCACTTTAGCTATTTGCACCTAAGTTTTATACCTGCTTTTGCAGGTATCAAATTTTTACACAAGCTCTGGGACACAGTGCTGGGCACTTTAATTAGCAAGACATGCTAATTAAAAGTTACCGTGAGTCACGTGTATCAGTGTTCCCTAAAATAGCCTGAAATCACCATTTTTAAGGTGCATTAAGGATGCGCACATGTAGATGCACACCCTTAATGTGCCTTAAATCAAGCTGAAGTGCCTTAAATCAGCACGTGTAGATGCACCTGTTGTGCATGAAACACATCTATTCCTGTCCCATCAAAATCTCCGCCCTTATTTGGAAGTTCAACAAGCATATCGAGGAAGCACTCGAGCTCTTGAGTTAGTGTAAGAGTATTCAAAGGTTACTTGAGCTTAGCTGAAGGTTGTTGTAATTAGAAAAGGCCATGTCTGGGATAAAGGGGACTGTTGGGTGCCTCTTCTGAAGTCAAGACAGCATCGGAGACCTACACAACATTATTTGTGAAGATCCACCCTGTGGATATTTCTGCTGGGAGATGCACATATGCTTCACATTGCACCATTTAGTCTTGTGAGGCCTGGGGCCTGGCACCTGGTTCAGTACCACCAAGCATGAGTCTTAGTGGTTGCAGTGACAAATGAGCCCATCATGCTTAGACAGCAAAGTTGGCAGTGCCCTCCCTCTGCTGGGGACTTCCTACAGGTTGATGAAGTGGGTGAAACAGGGTGCTGTCATCCACTGGATAGTCAGGAACATGGCCTTCAATGCCTCACTCACTGTGGAATTGCTCATGGCGAATAGGTACTTAATGGAGTGAGGGCTATCAGGGACTATGAGCTTCCAGATGGAAATGGTGAAGGCAGTGCTTTCTTGACAATGAGAGAGATATTTCTGCTAATGCCCTGTAACACAAGAGTAGGACTCAGCTTAGTGAATGTCTTTGTGAAAGTACCAATGCATTCTGAAGTTCTTCTGCCACTGATTGTCTTCATAGGTCCTCCCAGAAGTCAACATTTGTGTCACATGCCTCAAAGCACCAGTATATGATGTGTAAGTGGTCTCAAAGCACCCAAGTTGGTATGGTGTTCATTCAGTGTGGCTTTATCCTCATTGGTCCTGTGGGTATTGGGGGACAGGAACAGAGGGCAGAACTTGAGGATACACTTGGTTAAGTCTGTGTGGCTGCACATGGTGCTGTATACCAGCTGGTACAGAAGCTGAATGAGCTCACTGAAGAAGTGGTGGTAGTCCTTGACTGCTGGCAGGAGTGCAGCATGTATGTGTCCTGCTAAAACTGCTGGATTAGGAACCAAAGAGCATGCACATGACAGGGATAAATTCCAGGCTGTGCGTGTAACTGATTAGCCTTTTGGAGTGGAAACTGACTGAAGAACTGGGACTGCACTGCCAAGGTGGAGGAAGGGGAATAGTTGGGTATGGTCTCTGGATGACCAGTCAGTTGGTGCTGTCCTTTGCTCTTATCTGTCCTTGGGAACCTCTAGAAATGGGGCCCCTCCAAAACATTCTGGGATTTTAATATACCAGTTCCCCAGCTGCAGAGCACTAGCAGTATATTTTCTTGCCATGTTTTGCAGTGCTTCAAACATCCAGGCACTTGAACTGCTGTATGTGCATATCCTGCCACATTTTGGTGGCACTGCAAATCTCTTGGAAATTATTAGTGCTTCAAATGAATGGGTGGCATGGGTAAATCAACAAGGGTAAATCAACCCTTTCAAATATCAGGTACATAAAACATCCTAACCCTGTTTTTTTAATGGCCTTTATATTTAATTCTACAAGCCTATAGCTAAAATAAGTTGATATAACTGAAATCAAAGATTCCATTACCACAGTCAATATACAAGAAAATTCTTTTAAAAATCCCTCCAAGAGGACTGTGTCCAAACTTCTTAAATGTAGAAACTGAAAGTGAGAACTGAGGATTTTGTTTGGTCCCAGTAATACCAGAAAATGCTACAGTTTGTTGGATGAGGCAACCACACTTTCAAGCTGATTGCAATGTATGCAAAGGTTGTGTCCAGATGAGTGCAGCCATGAGGTATGTGGTGCAGCAGACCCATCCATGACACCACACGCTGCACATTCAAGCATTTCCTGTCCTGCTATCTTGAAGCCCAAAGGTTTGGGGGGTTTTGACCCTGGGAGATCCTAGGTTAAAAAAAAACCCACAAGGAAAAAAAAACAGGGCGGTGCATGTGGCAGCAGTGCGCACTGCCCCAAACCAGAGCCTGGCTGACTAGAGCCACACTCTGGCTTCTGGTCAGGCTCCCAGCTGCAGGAGCGCCACAGCTGCAGCTTCCCTGGCACTTAGGACTCCAGGTAAGGCTACTGGGGGCAGCACAGTTGCTGGCCCCAATCTCCTCTACCACACCTGGGGTAACCTGCCTCACGCTAGAGCACATGTGGTACAGGTGTTCCCCAGGGACAAGTAGCAGTGGCACAAGATGTACCACTGCTACTTGTCCCTGAGGAACCAAACATCTCTGCTTCTCTGGATGTAGCCAAAGGATCTTGATTAACAATGTTTCACTATTACCAGAAACTGAATGTATCTTTTGATAACAGTTTTCAGTGCAGTATGTGAAGTCTTAAAGAGCACAAGCACATTATACTGTAAGGCAGGGGCTGGCAATGTTTTGGAGTAGGAGATTTATTTAACAAAGCCTGGCTCTGAGCACAGATCACTTCCAACCTAGTATTGCCTGCTCCTTCCCTGATCTACTGCATTCCACACAGAGAGGTTACCTGTATCATTTGTTGACCACAGGATGGTCTCCATTTGTGCTTGCTTTCATTGTGAATTAAACATATTATGTTAAAACAAAAAATACCAAATTCACTTTAAGATAGCTTACCATTTTTATTTATGTACATATAAATTTATTTTAGTAAAGGAACAAACTATAACATTATCACAAAATGGTTTTATCATGTCTTTGCCATATATTTAAAACATGAAGATCAAAATATTTCCATGTACAAGACAATTACGAATGTTGTAATACTATATTAATATGTGATTAGGCTTCATATAAAGATTGATATACTTTTTCCAGTTTTTCATAATCCTATTTTTCAATTAATTTTGAAAAAAGGATATTCACAGTTAAGCAAAACACAGAAACTATATAGAAAAATATGTTTCTTCTGAGTTCGTTAATTAAATTAAAATAGAAAATAGTCATTTTCCATTGAAATGAGACAATAGAAGACAGTATGATATATTAGTTGAGCTTCCGTACAAATAATTTACTTTACTCAGTATAATACACTGTCAGACTTGCTTTGAGATAATGATGTTACTTCTGACAATGTAGTTGTATATTGAAGTTTGAGAGGGGAAAGGTGTCTCACAGAATACAATTTGTTAGTGGAAAAAAACCTGCACTGTATTCTGTATATCATAATAGGTAATTACCTTGCAGTTAGTTGGCTGTCTATAGTTGAAGGAAAATAATTACTGATTAAATCATTTACTTATCATCAAGAGCCCTGATTAATATCATATTGAGCCATATATATATAATCATTATAGTTCCATGGAATTATGGGACGCTGTTATGGAAAATGGTTATGTCCTTTGCTGAGAATTAAATTTTTTTTTTTATATTATACCAAAATCATTTTAGTATGTAATCTTTCTATAATACAGATGCCTGCATGTGGCTGGTGGTATTATGTGCCCTAAAGCCAGCTCCTTTATAATCTGTGCTATACTTCTGTTTTATAATATGCAAATTATTAATACAATACAAAAAACACTCCTTAATTGGCAGCCCAGGTGGTAACTGAAGTGTGCCAGTTAAATGGTGGCCCTGATTATCATAGCCACAGAGGACTAGTAAATATTTCATTATTTTCTTTAAAAAAATATGTGTAGAAAAGATGCTTTAAAATTATTTAAGTAAAAATATATTGAAAGATTGATTCACCTCACAGCTGGACTAGACCAAAAGAACACAGTGAAATAAGTAATAACTTAAACAGTAAACACAAAGCCCAATCTTAGAAGACCTAGGGATTAAGCTACTTGAGTACATAGCTGAGTGTTGAAAGACAGACATGTACAAGTAAGCAAAACTAGTGAAATATTGGGGATGAAATCTTGGCTACTTTGAAGTCAGTGGCAAAGCTACCAAAAGAACAGACTGTCTGATCCTTAAGGAGACAATGAAGCTTCTGACATGGCTCATACACTGTTAGAGACATGGCTCATACATGGCTCTGACATGGCGCATACACTTCCTGAACAATGATTCTGACAATGGAAATACCTGAGAGCCCTTGAATGTGAGTTTTAACAACTAGATACATCTCAAAAGCCGAATTCATCTATCTAGAGCAGGGTTGTATGAGTGGCATGGAGCCAGGCTGCAGGCTGGATTCCATGTATCAGATCTGGCTGTGGCATGACCCTGTGAGCTGGCCTCACCACAGACTGGTGATTTAGTACTCAGGGCCTTGTCATCTGGTCCATGGGGCTCCTCACAGGTTTGGAAATTTGGCAGCAGGCTCATGGAAAAGCAGTGCTTCCATTGCTTTCCCACTACCCAATTTCCAAACACTTGAGTAGTCCTATGGGCCATATGACACTGCTCTACAAGCATCCTACAAGCAGGATGCTGAGCACCACTGATCTAGGGGAAATGTGTAGATTGACAGGAATAGATGTGAGACCAGAAAATGATTTAGGGTCAGAAATGGGAGTTATTAATAGAAATCCAGCAGCAGCAACATTTTATCATTTGTCAAAAGAGGGTATTAAGTTACCTCCTCTGACTTCCATTCTAGAATGTCTCTATTTGTATATTTATCCATAAAATTTATTCGGAAAGAACCCTAATCATATCCTCGATCTACATACCCCTGGATGCTGAGGTAGACCTCACTTCTACTGTATTCTTTTCCTATATTCCTTTTTAGTTATCTTTCTCCAGGTTTTTTTCTGTCCCCAGAAGGGGAAGCAATTCCAAAGACTTTTTACTATTTCAGTGTTTTTTTATTGTGCCTTCAGGCAGAATTTTCCCAAGATTGTAAGTCCAGCCTATTCAAGTGGCTGATTGACTGCAGGGCCGCGAGGTTGAGGAATTTCTGACAGCAAGTCAGCTTGCAGCAATAAAAGCTATTTTCTTCCAACAACATCAGTTCCCATCATAATGGACACCACAAAGGCCCAAAAAAGATAAAATCAGCTGCAGAAAGTGTTCGCACTTCTCACCTCCTCTGGAAGCTAATTTTGCAGACAGCATTTTGCCAACTGCATTTTCAGAGAGTCTACTCAATCTGGAATAGGAATAATATCCTTCTTTATCTCGCTCTCTCTTGCTTCATATTGAAATTGATCAAACTGAGAAATACTGAATGAAGAATAGAGAGCGGGGGTTACATGTTGGCCTGTTAGCAACGTCTCAATGTGAGTAGCTTATACTGAAAGTATTCCTAAAATAAGGCATACCAGTAAAGTATCAGATGTTGGTGCCAAACAAGGTGGTTGTTTTATGTGTAAGAAATTTCCAACACTACCTTTTGCAGTTTGTGGTTCTGCTTTTCCAATAAAAATGAAAGAAACATTTTGAAAGAAAAGGCTGAAAGTTTTTTTCAGGGCAGAAACTAAATCTGACTCAATAAGAAAGTTACGTTCAATTCCTCATATTAGAGGTTGGGAATCTAATGCCTACTGGGAACCCAGTGTCTTTAATGGAGCCATTTCTAAAAATTGCTTTCAGTGCATGATTAAACAATGGAGAAAATAATCTGAGTGACATAATAAAAATATTTCCATACTTAAGGATTATTTTGAAGTATATAAGTTACCAGCAGGGAAATAAATAAGCGGGTCAATAAACATGAAGGTAAACCTTAAATTGTCTGGGATGGTATAAGAAAGAATTAGAATTGAGTTGGGGGTAATATTGCATATGTGGCATACTTGGATAGAAAAGTTGACTGTGTTTTAAATAGAGTTTTTAAAAGCTGATGTTTTATTTACAAGTTAAATGGAGATAATGCTTTGGTTACAACATCTTAGAACATCCATATCTTTCCACCTGGAATACTACAGTAATAAAGTGGTCTCTGATTTTTGATGAATATTTGTTTTCTGGTTCATGGGAATGTTGGCAATTTATGAAGCTACGGTAAGGCTGTAGCTCTGGACTGGAATAGGAAAGAAAGGTCAGTATATCTCATCAACCTTATTAAAAAATCTTGACAAATTTTGGGGAAAATTGTCTCGAAAATTAATTATTATGAATTTGTTTGTACAGTGGTAGTGTCCAGAGGCTCCAATTGGAGATCAGGGTTCCATTGTGCCAGGTTTTTTACACGCACGCAAGTGCATGCACACACACTTTTACTCATGCATTTTATAAAAGACAATTTAGAGCTTGCAAACTAATAAATACACAGTAATCATAAACCCCTCCTTTATTTGTGATCGTATTGGTTGAAAGGTGTTGCATTTCACTGTTTTTTAGGTTTTCAGTGATTGTTCCAGGATTAAATCTTACAGGTTTCAAAGGAAGCTCATTTTATGGTTATCTAAACTGGTAAAGTTAAAAGGAAGAGTCTCTTTCATCTCATAGTCAAAATTTGCACAAGTCTCTTCAGACTAATGGGTTAGTCATGGAAGGAATAATAATATATAGTCCTTACCTAGCCCTACTAAAAGTAGATACTGCTGCTGGCTGATATAATGGGGCTTGAACCTACTTACAAAAACAGTGAATCCAGTCTTCTCCATAATGTGTTATTGCTGAATAAAAACTAGTTTTTTCCCCAGTTGTTAGTATTGTCCAAAACAGATCATGTTCATATTTTATATCTTATCACCCAATGGTTAGAGCACACATTTTGGGATATGGGCAATGCAGATTTGTACCCCTCAGGCATGTCAATTCCATGTTGGTCCAGGAAATATCCAAAAAGCCAGTTATCTTTTATTAGATGAACTGGATGGTCCAGATAAGCATAGACAAGCTTTCAGGTATCATAATACCTTTTGTCAAGCCTCTGGGAAAAAGCAATTTAATTGTATTTTGCAATAACTTTAATTACATTAATTGCAATTAATGTCATCCCAAATTTGCAAGTAGTTTCCACCATTTCAAAGTAGTAGTTTTAGTAAATAAATGATTCACTAAAAAAAATTCACACAGCTTGGTGGATACATCATAAGGGTGTACAAGATGACAATGATAAATTGCTGAAAAAGGATAGTGGCAACAGTCACACTGCAGCAACTGTCTAGCTATTCTCAAGCATGTGTCTCATCCACAGCACAACCTGTACTCTATTTCCACCACTTTCCTTCAGAACCAACAATAGTGATGAAATGGTTCCAAAAGAGAAGTGTGTAGTTCCATGAAATTCTCTGTCTGTAGCTGTCCTCAAATCAGAACTAGATTGCTTATACAAAGCTCTCTGGCCTATGTTAAATGGATGATCAAAGTAACAGATCTGGTGGTCTATGGCTCTTGCATGTATTAATCTACAATTAGATAGGAAGAAAAATAAGAAAACATGCTATTGTTTCTCTCATGTTTCATAGATTTGAATACCACCCTTCATCTACGCATACTTGAACTATATTCACTGTTAGGAGTATTTGTACTGAATGGGAGTGGGAATAATTGCTGAGCTATGACTGCAATATGAGGAAAGGTGCACATGTAACTTGAGAGATCAAATATGCCTCATTGCTATATTTAACTGTGTAGCTTGTGTAAACAGAGATGCACAACAGTATCATTTTGCTATGGGAAGTATATCATAGAAGTCTGATGGCAAACATAAAGGTGGTCTCTGCAGCTTAGGGAGGTGTAAATGAATGCCATCTTGGAAGGAGATCCTTCAGGCAAGGAAGAAGTTGTGGTAAAATATTGCAAGGCTGTCACATTTTATGTGGAGTAAGCCAAATGTTGCTTTTCTGTACTTGACCAAAACCCATAGTTTGCCGAGTAAAGAAAAAGTGCTAGACTTCATCCTATGTGTGCTCTGTTCTCAGAGTGTTCTGTAGTATCTGTGAGAGTAAGTGGCTAGGACATGTGGTGTTGCCATGGCTCAAACAGAAAGAAGACTGCTTAAAGAGATAGTATTCTGTAATGGCGGTGGTGTGTGCCATAACTTTGTTCTTCCTGGCTAGGGACAGACATTCAAAAAGCTGGAACCTGAACTGAATCAACCTTTGCAGGTTAGTCTAACCTGCCTAGGTTAAATCAATTTGTAACAGGACAAACATTCTCTCTGTACTGAGGAACCACAAGCACATGCCTGCAGTTGCTCAGACCAGGAGCCAGGGGCTGCTAGTGCACGGCCTCAGCTGCGGGGAAGCTGTGCTGGAGCAGGGCATGGCCAGTCCAGGGTGAACTGGCCAAGGAAGGTTTTAATTGCCCCTCTGTATCCCACCAGCAGGGACCTGTCAGGTCTACCAGGCACTCCCTTCTCGTTGCTGCAGCAGCAGGGTACTATGGCCCCTGAGACAGAGGGGGAAGGGAAGGAGAGTTAGTCTCCCCTCTACCCCACTGGCAGCCAAGTCTACCTGCTGTCACCACTGTGCTCGCTCCCTGTGACAGAATAAGACCTCTGCTGTCCCCTCCATTGGACTTTGGATGGAGGAGGAATAACTCAGTCCCTCCCCCTCCCCCCCCAAGGGGACTTGTCTGGCCATGCCCCTACCCTGCAGCTTCAGCAGGAGGGGACAGGCCCTTGCTGGAGGCAGCAGCCCCTGTCATAATATCATGGAGTGGGAGACCCTTCCCAGTGGGGATGCTGTGCTGCAGGTCAGGCAGAGCTGCCGTGGGTTCTGCATGGCAGCATTGGCATTCAGAGGAGGCCAGAGTCCTGCAAGCCCCCCACAGTGCTGCTACGCTCCACAGCACCTCTGATGGTCCAGGAGTGCAGCTCCCACCAGGAAGAGGATCCCACTTGGGGAAATGGGGACGGGGGCTCCTGCCCCTGTCACAGTTGCTCCCCCCTCACTGCTTCAGTGGTCAGGCAGGGGTGGGGTTGGGGCGGGGCCAGATGTCACCTGCAGGGCACTTGGTGGGGCAGGGAGTGGGGTTCCCTGCTCTGTCCCCATGGCACCACAGTCAGGTCTGCCTGGCCCAGCCACAGCTGTCACTCGGTCTGCTCTTGGGGCAGCATCTGGAAAAATAAGCCCACTCCTGCTGGGAGGGGGCTGGCCCCAAGCACAGACCAGGTCTGCCTGCTGCTCAGTCTGCAGAGCTGGAGTCCCCTGCTACATCCCCTTCTCAGCCTTTGGGATGGCTGAGGCCAGAAGGAGGTGTAGAGGGCAGAAGCCCGCAGTGTGGCTTGGCTCTGGCCCTGGAGCTGGGAGCCATGCCCACTTCTCACCTGGTCCAGGAGATGAGAATGGGATGTGGCAGGAGACTTCAGCTTCTCCTATTCCTCTACCCCTCCCCACCCAGCCCCAAGGCTGGGAAGAGGAATTCTCTCCCCTCCTGTGCTGTGAAGTCAGGCTGCTGCCCTGGTACTGGCAGCCACCACTCCATCTGTGCTTAAGCCAGCCCCCTCTTGGCAGGAGGGGGCTTGTTCCTCTGGATGCTGCCCTGAGTGCAGACACAGCAGCTCAGGGCTGCATGGGAAATTGAGGAGCCTGTACTGGGGCTTGGCTCCACCCTTCCCACCCCACCCCAGAGCTGGGAGCTGGGCTGGAGTCCATTGCCATGTCCCCTTCTGTTTCTGGGCCAACTGAGGGAAGGAGGGGGAAAGAGGGAGAGGAGAAGCCGAAGTCCCTGCCATGTCTCCTTCTCATCTTCTGGGATGACTGAGTGGGGGGAATGGTTCCCAGCTCTGGTGGCAGAGCCAAGCCCTGCTGTGGGCTTCTGCCCCCAACACCACCCACTGGCCTCAGGTAGCCCAGAGGCTGAGAAAGGGATGTAGCAAGGGACTCCAGCCCTACACAATGAGTGGCAGGCAGACTCAGCCTGCTGCTGCTGCTCAGTCTGTGCTCGGGGCCAGGCCCCTCCTGGCAGGAGGAGACTTATTCCACTGGACCCTGCCCTGAGTGCAGACCAAGCGGCGGCTGTGGTCGGGCCAGGCAAACCTGGCTGTGGTGCCCCAGGGGCAGAGCAGGGAACACTGCTCCCTGTCCCCCACCCAGAGGCCCTCCAGGAGGCATCTGGAAATGCCCCCACCCCCACCCCTGCCTGGCCGCTGGAGTGGCAAGTGGAGAGGAACTGTGACTGTCCCCATTTCCCCAAGCAGGATCCTCTTCTCAGTGGGAGCCACACTCCGGGACTGGCAGAGCTTCTGTGGAGCATGGCAGCACTGCAGGGGACTTGCAGGGCTCTAGCTCACTCCGGATGCTGGTGTTCCTATGTGTGACCCACGGCAGCTCCTACTCCTCAAGTCATAGAATGGATCCATTTTTATCCAAAAATAGAATTGGAAGATTGGAAGTATTTTGACCATAATACTAGAAGTTAACTCCAATGAAGTCAGTGGGAGGGAGTTCTGTCATTGGCTTTCTGGTGCCAGGATTTCATCTCAGAAATAAAATTAGTAGGTTTGGAATATAAATGCTCCACATTTAGGTATGGAACAATTCTAGAAAAAAAAACAAAAACATGTTTGAAATATATTTTAGGTGTCCGTATTTTACAGACAAAGTGGTAAAAATGTTAATATGATAATCTTTCTATCCTTTATACATATAAGGATACCTTCTATCCTTTATACATATAAGGATACCTTGTATGTCTTCAGTACTGAGGGAACTAATACAGTTGGTGCAGTGTTGGATAGATCCAGCATAACTGACAGCTCAACCTCAAAGTATAATACACAACAACTTAAGGTAATACAAGACTTAAAGATTTAATGAAGGCTTAGAAATCCCATAATTAGCTATTGTATTCTTTTCCTTTAGTGAATTTATCTTGTTCATTGATTATTTTCTCATTTCTGTTGTGCTGATGCGAGTTTGCCTAGATGGCTACTTGCATGGGTAGAATAGTCTCCTGATTTCTTTTTCTTTGCTCTTTTTTAAATTAAAGCATTATAAGCTGTTAGGATAAAAGTGCAAAGTGCATTCATTCAAGCTATAACATTAATAACTAATTTAAAAGTATGCATTACAAATGCAGGAGTATTAAATTACACACATACAATACAAAATGGCATCTGATCTTAGGCTGCTGTATTATCTGAGTCATCATTCAATTATAGGGCCCAATTATACAGCTATTATCCATTGAAGCAGTCCTATTGATTTCCATGGTACTACTTGAGTGAGTAAGGATTATTAATATTAAGAGGGGTTCAACCAGATGTGTAACTTTTTAACTATTCCCAGTTTTAGCAGTATTCTGATTTCAGCTCATACATGTATAATACATCCAAAGCCATCCTACATTTTATATTTCTAATTTCTTCTGGATCAATTCTCATCTTATTTGAACTCATGTGAAAACACAGTTAATTTGAGTGCCATAACCATTGAAATTCATGCAGTAAATCTGAATATACACAAATGTAAATGGCTTCAGTTTCTGGCCCAACAGGTTTTTGTACTGTGTCAATCTGGTTTTCAGGATTGAAAATCTATTAATGGTTTCTGAAAAAGAAATGATCGGCCTACATTTAATTTGTGTGCTACATCACAGAAAGCTCTTTAAGTATACTCAGTATGCAGCTGATAAAACAAGTGGAAGAGAAAAGATGATAGCTCATTTGAATTGTTATATAAATCACTGTCAACTTGACTCAAAATAATTTCAGGAGTTTTCTCAGGATAAAAGTTCTTAAAAGCTTATTGTGGATTAGACAGATAGAACTGATGCTCCAAAATATGGTGTTAAGTCAGATAACTTTAAGTTGTTGACGGTAAGAAAATAACTGAGCCAATGGGGTTGCAGTCAATTTTTATGAAGAATTCTACAAATACCTTTTCTCTTTGTTTAGAAAGCTGTTAATTGTGTGATACAGTATGAATGTCACATTAGTCACCCCAGTAATTAACATTATTTAGATGAAAAAGAACAAAATATATTGTGGGAATTCTTTCTTCTTAAATGTGACAAGTAATTATAAATGAAACAATAGAGTCCTGCCATGAGAGTGATTTATAAATGAATGAAAAATAGGGTTTAGTGTGCAATCTTAAAGTAAACTTTATCCTATTCATAGTTTTCTACATGATATAGTAAATAAATAGAAAAGCAGTTAATGTTGTAATTCAGATATGGAAAAAATAGCCATGTTTTTAAGGGTGTCCACTTGTACATTAATAACAGAAAATGCATTTTAGCTTAACTTTTTGAGCACCCATGATGCCTTTCTTCACATGGGTTAAATAGCTCTGTTTCATTGGTTTCAATTTTATTTAAACATTCATTAGTGGATGAATATGCTACATGACATGAACAATGTCATTTCTTTTCTTCCTTTAATTTTGGTAGGCAGACATACAAAGCAAGCATATCTTATCTTGCTATTCATTTTTTGTTTTTTATCTTTCTCTTCAATTGCTGGTGCTGTCTAATCAGGAGTGCCCAGAAATAGAAGATGGTAAGAGTGAGAGCAAGGCCAATATAATGAGAACTTCTTTAGGTGATATCTATTAAGGCTGTGCAAAGCTTTGGATTGCGATTCAGATTGGGAGATGATTCAAATGTTTCACAGGCTGAATCTACAAATCTGAATGGAATCACTAGAAGCTTTAGGCTTTCAGAATCATTTCAGGGCTTCTGAATTGATTCAGAAAAGATTTGGAAAAGATTTGGCAATTCTGAGATTCGGCCATAGGGTATAATGGGGGATCAATTAAATATCTATAACTTTGTTGTTTTTTGGATGATTCAGATGAAACTTGCAGGGATGGTAGCTGATGCTGAGGGCATGATTCCTGTCTAGTTTCAAGGTGCAGGGGTTTCTGGGAAACTGCACCTCAAATCCTGAAAGCAAAACTCATGTACGTGTGTGTGTTAAGCCACAGTGGGGTGAAAATTGCAAGGGTGGTAGCTTTTGCTGAGGCCACAAAGTCTTCCAAGTTTCAAGGAGATAGGTGGAGGGGTTTCTGGGAAACTGCACCTCAAACTGCTGACAAGCAAAACTCATGACATAGGTGACACTGTGTGTGCGTTAAGGCACAGGGGGGTGAAAACTGCAGAGGTGTTAGCTCCTGCTGCAGCTACAAAGCCTGCCAGCTGTCAAAGAGATAGGTGCAGGGGGAGTGTGGGTTCTGGGGCCCTGCACCTCTGGCTGCAGTCAGGCAAAGCTCATGACATGGGTGCTTGTGGGACTGTGTGTGTGTTCAGGTGCGCCCTTCCTGGCACTGGGGCCTCTGCACAACATGGCAGTGTGCCCCCATGAGGTCTCCTCCTCCCCTACAGCCTTGGTCCGGTCCACCACTGTAAACAATGGCAGGTCAAAATAACTTAGCTGGCTCAACACCAGTAGCACCAGCAGCATCAAAGATAGCCAGACGGACTGTCACAAAGCCTTTCTTTTTATAAAGGAATTGACAACAAGAAGTAAAGATGTTGTGTTGGATATACATTACTCATGGTGTGTGATGACTTATCTTGTGTTTTTATGTTTATATGTTTATTATGAAAAAACCTGAAATAATTAGAAAAATATATCTTAGGAAGCTTTTGGGTTGAAAAACCCTTTGTCAGGCTGAGGAAGTACCTGCAGTTGATGTGTCTTCTGGTCCTGTATGGAAGGAATTGTAAAGAAGCCAGAGGTTGTTCTGTCATTCAATGCAGGCAAGAAAGCCAGTCAGTGAAAGTGGAAATGGAGGCGTCAGGGGGTGAGGGACAGGCTGGGGCGGGGGGGGAGAAGGGGATGTGGCAGCACAGGTAAAAGTTCATAGGTACCTGGGGAGTCAGATTTTGCTTGCCTGTGGTCAGAGGTGCAGGGCCTCAGAACCCAGACTCCCCCTGCAGTTTTAACCCCCCTGTGCCTTAACGCACACAGTGTCACCTATGTCATGAGTTTAGCTTGTCAGAAATTTGAGGTGCACTTCCCCAGAAACCCCTGAACCTATCCCCTTGAAACTTGGCAGGCTCTGTGGCCTCAGTAAGAGCTACCACCCCTGCAGTTTTCACCCCACCGTGGCTTAACACATACATGTGACATGAGTTTTGCTTTCAGGATTTGAGGTGTAGTTTCCCAGAAACCCCAGCAATTATTGCCTTGAATCTTGCCCTCAGCAGCACCTACCACCCCTGCAAGTTTCATCTGAATCAGCCAAAAAACAACAAAGTTATAGATATTTTATTGATTCCCCATTATACCCTATGGCCGAATCTCCAAATCACCGAATCTTTTCCAAATCTTTTCCAAATCGATTCGGCCAAATCGAATCAGAAATGCAATTCTAATCTCCTAATTAAATTGGACAAATCTGAATCAGCTGAATCCAAAATCAAATTGAACAGTTGCCTTTTTGCACAGGCCTAATAACTATGATTCTTATTATTTCCTAAATCAATGCTTCAATAAATTGACAGGTTATGCTGGATAAAGAGATGACCACTTTATTTGCAATCGAATATTTTTTAAAGGTTAAAAAGACTCCTTTTAGATAAAATTGTGGCTGGTGTATATTAGCATATTCTGTCTTTTGTTCTCTCATACTCCTTTGCCCCACCTTTCTTACAGCTTGTTATACCATCTGTTGCAACTTGAATTAGTGCTAAATTGGTTCTGTCCAGCAAGAGACTACCCTCATAAGATCTGGGTGCAATGGCACTATAAATAATGATAGTAGCAGCAAAATTGAAAATATTTTTCAGTTTGTTTGTTTTTTTTCCCATTTTTCAACAAACTCTATAACTGGACAGTATATTTTGGAAAATGTCAATTGACCAAAAATCTAGTATTTTTCACAAAGTGTATATTTTTTATTTTTGATCATTGTTATTTCATTAAATCTATCACACAACAAGCATGTATTATATATTTGTAGGACTATGTATAGGTAGAGGCTTGGGAAAGACATGGGATGTCTTGAAAATAAAGAAAAGATTTTGGAATTGATTTGATATTTTATGACCAAGTATTTTGCATTCTAATATAGTTCAGTATTTTCAGTTTTTCTTTGCCAGTATAAGAAAGTAAGTCTGCAGTTTGATTACTAGAGAGTAAAATAGCTTTTCTTTACAATTAACACAAGCAATATAAGAAACTTTAAATAATTTGAAGTGTTTTTATCTGCTTTCAGTATGGAGACCATGGGAGTCCAATAGTACCTTTAAAAAAAAAGGCTAACTGTTTTATGTTGTTCTGGTCATTTTGGTAGTCTAAATCAGTGTTCTAATGTGTGCCACTCAAAAAAAATGATCTGTAGGCATGTCTACACTTTCATTAATGCACAATAGTTACTGCAATTTTAATTTAGTACTTGCTTAATGAAGTACTAACACTAACTAAATGTGCAGTAACTAGAGTTACTGCACAGTAGCACTGGCACATGGTTTTTTGTGACACTTACTGTGCAGTAGCCTATAACACTGCATAGTAGCATATTAGCATAGTTTTTGACTGGCATGCTACTCTGCAGTGTTTTTAAGCTATTGCACAGTAAGTGTCTCACATAGAAGTGCCTAGTGTTGTTAGGCTATTGTGCATTAAATGTCTTGTGTAGATGCACGCTGTGTAATGCATTGGTATTTGAGACAAATTAAGCTATTAGCTGGGTCATTCCAGGAGGTGTCAAGAATGGAGGACCCTCCCACCCCCCCACCCCAAACTGCATAGCTGTTGCATAGGAGTTACTGCAGCCTAGTTATGGAAGTAGCAACTATAGGGCTCAAGATTAACTCTGTATCGAAGACTATCCCTGTCCTACAGAATATCACATGGTAGTCTGGGCCCACCAGCTTGCTGTCCAGCATGTTCTTCTTGCTGTTAAAGAGGGCATTCTTCCACAGTTTGCATAGATGGCCCCTGCCTGTGTTTTGGGCTTCCTTCTGCCTAGAGGTGATTAATATCAAAGTAGTTCTGTAGGCAGAGAAGAGAGAATAGATATACCCCAACAGAAATAATAACATTGATAAAAAAACAAACAAAAAACCTTTTTACTTACTCCGGCATATAAGCTTACTGATCAGCTTGAGTAAACCTTTATGTGCAATGTACTGAGAACAGGGGAAGCAGGATTAAAAGTGTGATGATAAGGAGTGGCCAATTAACGGTTACTTAAATGCCATCCAGTGAATGCAAATGAAGTGTACAGTGGCTATTACTAGGCTTTTCAGTTACTTCAGTTACCAATGTGAACAGCAGCTCATTCAAGTGTGTTTAAGAACTGTACTTACAGAAGACTGAAAGCAGAAGAAGTCATAAGGGGCCAGCCACTGCCTTGGAAATGTGTCCAAGTGTTCTAAGAAACAGTCTGTCTCAGCCAGCTGCTCAGTGCTCCATGACCTATTCTTGGCAGTATTCCTGCTGGCTCATAAGTCTGCAATGCCTGCTTTCACAGCTTATTGCACCATTATTGGATCCTGGGTAACAAAACCCAGCGCTCATTCTTGCTCTGCTTTCAACCCTCATCTGCTCTACTGCTGTACTAGGCAATGGATGTCAAATTAATAGGAAAATGCAGTCTACTGATCTCTCATAGTTGTTTTAAATTTGCAGTTATAACACAATCATTCTAGGTGCTTTTGCAACAGTAAAAGTTGTAAAATTAGAAATATAAAATGTTACAGCAATTATGTCCAAAACACCTTTAGCTGTGTCTGAATCATATTAAGACAGTTTGCAAAATCTCACATGAAGGATAAGGACAAAATAACATGTATAAAAGAAAAATGAGATATCACAATACCTGAAAGCAACAAAAGTATAATATTTCTCTAAGCAAAGAATTGATCACTATAAGAATCCTAGCATAAATATATTTGTATTAAGGGCAGATGAAACTGTTCCTTTTATTTATTTATATTTCTATTATGGTGGGCAATTGAAGCTCAAATTGGGAGATGCAACTCTAGTCCCTAACCTCGCAATAAAGCTTATGCATTTTTATTTTAAGAAAAACAGAAATTGTCCACCTAGCTAACTGAAACCCAAAGAAATGATGAACAATAGTGATTGTGAATTTAGTGTAAATATGTAAGAATAATAAACTACCGCATAGTGCTTAAGATGCTTTTCTGTAATTGGAAGAAAATATGTATTTGAGAAGTAATATGTGCTCTATAATTAATGGCTGGAATATAATATATGTGCACAAGGGGATAGATTGAAGAGTTTACACTGAACCTTAATTTTATCTTTTTCTAATCTTGTATAGTTTTATTGTGCAACTCAATATTCTCTTTAATGCAGTTTCTTCCCTCTTGTCCCCAAAGTAATGTTAAATTAATGTCATCTTAATATTTGAATCTTAGAATAGCTCTTATTAGTTATATGTAATAGTATATTACTGTGGCACCTTAGATATAACAATTACATCAGGCCTTTATTATAATGGGCATCTTTACAAACCAGTCTAATTATTATATTACATAGCAAATTGATGATGTATTTTACTACAGATTCACAAATGCAATGAGTAGAAGAATATGTACTACAATGTAAGTTCATAAAAGAGCAGCATAGATTTTCCTCTAAAAAGCATGGACATGAGAAAATTGCCCCTTCTAAGTCATAAAAGGAGTTTTACATAGGTCTTATGAAGGATTTGTGCAGTTTCCTTATGTTCAAATAGATAATGTGGTCACATTTCTCAAGTCAAAATCTAATTTAATTCAGAAAGAAACTGAAAGAAGAAAATCTTTCATAGCTTGGCATCTGGACCCTGTGATTGCCTTCCAAAGATGAGGAGAAATGGAATGAAGTCATGTATAAATTGAACTCTACTTCAAAAAAGTAAAGGAAATATTTTTGTCAAGTAAAAATAAAACATTCTTAAAAGTAATGTTTGGGCCTTTCTGGTGTTTTGTAAGCCTTTTTTCATGGTAACTGTATCACAAAAAGAAGCAAAGCTATTTTTGACCAAGGAAAAAATAATGGAATATGAAATGCCATATATGAATATTTGGTATGCTAAAGTCTGTAATCCTTTGCAATGATGTGTTGAGCTATTCAACATACAACCCTTTGTAATGTCAGTGCAAATTTGGGGAAAAATTGTGAATTTGGTTTTAGCAATCAGAATTAGAGACATGAAATATTCAAATTGAATTATTTATCTGTGTCATCTATCTCAGCATGGATAAAAAAATATACAAACTTGTTTTTAAGGAACTCTTACAATTTGGTAGGTATAGATGGTTCTTGGAGTGTCTGTACTAGTTGGTCCCTTCTTGCAACATGCAGAAACTCAGAATATTTTCACCAGTGGCATCTGTTATGGTTTTTGTATGCATCATGTCTGCCTTCATGCACCCTCTCCCAAGGGCATTAAGGTACAGAACGACTCCATTCAGTAGCCACAACTACCAGTTTCCTTAATGTTAAGTTTGCTATATAGATTTTCTTTACTGTTACTCACTTCATTTGTTATAATTTATTTTCTTTCAGCCCATTTCTGAAAAAGAAGGTATTTTAGTTAGCCTAGAGTTCTCCAATATGTGGATCCTGGTAGTAAAAAGTCCTCACATTTTAAAATCTTGTCATACAACATTAAATTTTTCTTGAATGCCAGACACACATCCCTTTATTTAGGGGAAAGCCAGGACCCCAGGAGTATGAGATTTGGTAGTCATTTGCACACAATGCACTAATGGAGAAATGTATTAGAGGGAACATTTCTGGTTAAGGTGTGACCTGAAGGAAAGATGTTTCTGGCTTTCAGTGTTTGGTTCACAAGAGGTGTCAACTTAGGGATAGACATCATCTGAGCAGACAACTACATATCCATAGGAGAAAGTAGCATAGATAAAGTCTGTTAACTTGCATGAAATCCCTTTCTGAAAAAGCATATCTCTAGAGACTTGGCTAGGTCTGCCAAGGTAAAAAGACATCAGTACTTAAAAACAAGTGAAGAGGGTGTTTTTATAACAACTTTTGAGAGTGATAACCTTGGTTTCACCTTTTTCCATGTAATTTTGGAGCTGATATCAAGCATTGACTGGTATTTCTGCAAGTATTCTCTCTTTCTAACACTCTCTGCAGTGCAGAGACTCCAACAGGAGTGTCATTTGCTACCACAGTAGAAGCTGGTCATGGCACTATCTGAACTTCTTCTGGGTCTTTACACAGTACAATCTCAAAATAAATTTGTCTAGTAGATCCTCAAAGTCCTGTAGTGATCTCTCTCTCACAATTTGAGATCTCTCTCTGACAATCTTAGACGTTTAGAGATTTAGAGATTTAGACAAACTGTGAGCCTCCTCAGGTCCCAACATTTTCAAGAAGGTTAATTCTTTATCTTCATCTTCCATTTCTCTGAATTCATCAGTACTTCTTTTTCCTGATTGCTCAGGAAGAATAGAAACAGAATAATGGAAGGGACCTTCCTGGCCAGCTGTTCCGGTTCCCTGTATTTGCAGACAACCATTTATTCAGAGGATTCACGAAGTTGTCCACTCCTAAGCCCTGTCACACTACTACTCCCTATGTGGAAAACCCCCCTCACAATGTATTCCTTGTAATGGCAGGAGAGATAAAGGAGCTGGTACCTTGCTATTCCAATAGCAAAGAACTCCTTAGATTAACATGTGCTCAGAGGGTCCTAAGACAAGAACCATGCCCCCTGCTTCAGAAAAAAATAGTCCTTACCAATCTGACTAATTACTGCGCAGTCAATGTCTCGTGTAGATGCAGCCACTGTTACTAAATTCTTATATAATAAAGGGCTTGGTCCATGTGTCTGTCTGTCTGTAATGCTCTTGAAGCACTCTGATTGTTTAGTGAAACAACCAATCAGAGTGCGGAGCACTACCATGATGATGGGGATGGAGCAGGGGGCAAGGCCGGTGTTGCTGGCCTAACCCCCGCCCCCTTGGCCCTGCTCCTCAAAAGCAGCAGAGCACTGCTATGATGACAGGGACAGAGGGGACAGAGTGGGAAGGTGAGGCCAGCTGTCATGGTGGTGCTTCGCCACCTCTAAGGATCAGAGCCAGGGTGGGGGGTGAGGCTAGCAATGCTGGAGGCAGCAATGCGGGGTGCTGGCAGAGGGGGATGCAGGGGGGGGGCAAGCTTCCCCCCTGCTCCTAAGAGGTGACAGCAGCACAGGGTGGTAGTTGGCAGTACTCTGCCCCCACCCCCATCATTCTTGATGGGCAATTGGCTAGTTCTTTCATAATCTTTATACAGACCTGTCTTCACTGTGAAGTCTGAACCTGGAGGTCTATGAAAAATTGTGCCTTCCCCAGTAACAACATCCTCATGTATCCAGTTTTCCTCTTGTTGTATGTTTCCTGACATATATTTTATGGATTTTTAGTTTGTCCCAGCTTTCTCTCTTGATTTTCTAGGTTAAAGCTCTTCTTATCAGTTTTGTCAACCTTGCTCCCAAAAAGCTATTTTCCTGCTTATTCAAGTGAAGTACATACTGGGGAAATATCCTTCTGTCCATGAATACCTAGCAGTAAACAAACATCCCCAAAGCTTCCTGACAGGGCTATTCTCTTAGGCACCTGCTAATCTTCATGATCTTATCTTGCCTTCACCCTCTTTCTCTTGGGAGAGTGAAAATCCCGGTGAACATCACTTGAGTTCTTACTTCCTGAAGCACCTTTCCCAGAAAAGCATCTTTGCTCCTGGCAGTATCATTTGTCCTCACACGAAGAACAATCAATGGATTCCATCTTCAGTCTCAGATCTATGCCACATTTTTACTTCTGGTAGACAATATGTCCTTCTGTTTTCTGGGTCTTTTCTGAAACAGGTCTGGCTGTTCTTCTTAATCATGAGCCCTGAATGATGTAAACCTGTTTTATCCTTGTGTGATTTTCTTCTCTTCATTCTTCCTTTTCTTTGTAAGTGATCCTGTCTTTTGTTCTCTTTCAAACCTTTTCAAATCCTTCTTCACCTCTGGTCACCAATTAAGTCCATTCTCCATTCTTCTCTTTTGAGTGACTGCTGTTGCCTGTGACAGCAGGTTGTTATTATAGGAGTCATTGTAGAAGACACCCCTCCTATTATGGATTTCAGACATGAAATTTTAGATTTCAGACATGAAATTAGCATATGGTTATGCTAATTTTCAAGGGCCGTAAAACTCAATATCTGGATTGGTTCCAAGTCCTCCTTCCAATTTCTTCCTTCAAAGGCTGGAGATAAATCTCCACTGGCCAAGTTTCAAGTCTCTGTCACCACCAATGCCTTTAAGGCCTTTCAGAAAATCTTGAAAAGGATGATGAAGACACTTGAAAATTCTTCCTGAGGTTCTCTCCTGGTCTTTTTGTCATGTTCATAAATGAGGGAAATACTAACTCAGTCAAAGGTTTATGGGCTACTCTAGCATCCATCCTTTGCCAACCCCTGTTGGTTAGAGGTATCAAGTTCCATGAAAAGGGTTTGAATATCTTTGTAACTATCTATAATTATTATAGCTACCGAGGAGACATACGGGCAGTCTGGGCAGTGTAATAATTATTGTAGTGATTTTAATATTGTTGTAGCTATTATGGTACTTTAGAAGCAAGACTTGAAAACTTGTTTGGTAATGCCTTTTTTTTTTTTTTTTTGATCAACGGTATAGTTGGGAGAGAAGTTAGACAAGCTTTCAGAAATAAAATGGCCTTCCTCAGGTCTGGGAAAGAAGTAATTTAAGCTAAATACAAGGTAGAACTATTACTTTTGTGTCAAAGTACTTGTTCTACCTGGTATTTAGTCTATACAGGAAACCCTCATTATTTGCAGGCTTGGCATTTGCGGTTTCAAATATTCACAAATGCCGAACCCACATTGTAATACACTTAAAGGAGCTCCTTGAGAGCTCCATGCTTGCTGCCACCAGGCTCCTGCCACCACCCCTGGGCTCCCGCCATTGCCAGAGTAGCCATGCCCCCACCCCTTCCAGCCACCAGGGGCACTGAGTTCATGAATGCAGATGGCATTCATGAACGCAGTGCCTTATTCATGGATTTCACCATTCGCAGGGGATATAAAAACATATCCCCCATGAATGGCGAGGGTTACCTGTATCTGCTTTGCTTCATTAGGGCAAAATATATTCCTACTTGCCAAATATTTCCCTTGTGCACTTCTTGGTGTGGGTGTAGCCCAGACAATTACAGGAGTTGTGCTTGAATGATTAATTCAGTTTCAGTGGCCATGTCTACACATGTGTTTTACTGTGGAGTAGACTAATTAGCTGTGAAGTAAAGTGTCACCACCTAGATGTGCGACAATATTAGGCTGTAATAAACTAATTTACACCATTGGGGACAGTACTATCTTATGCCAGACTAATTTACTGTGATTAAGCACACGTGAACACACTGATCATGGGGATAAATTGTGCCTTGTCAGCCCAGCCAGCCATGGGCCACACTCTTGCCTGTCACCTAGCCACATGGCTCCACACTTTCTGCACCCTTGTGCCCCGGTCAACCCCTCTGCTGCCCTCTGCTGGAGTCCAGGACTAACTTCCCCCATGCCCCCTGATACCCCAGGCTTGCCCTGGCTCAGATTGCTGCTGTCCAGAGTATATGTGTGGATGCTGTAACCAGGAGTAGTTTACTTTGGCTCAAACTGCTCTGTAGTTAATTACTTTGCATTAATTGTATGTGTAGATGCACCCACTATGTGTGGGTGAATGTATATATTCAGAATTTGAGCTTTATTTAGCTGTGATTGGAGAAATAAACTTCAGATATTTCTGTTCTCTGGCTGATATAGTTTTATTGGATTCCTGGGATAAGTACTTACACTTACAAATTCAAAATTCACTTTCATACTGTTTCTATGAGCATCCCTTGCAGCAAAACTTTTAAAAATGTTCATGATAAGCAAGCACCCAAGGGAGAAAGACACAAAGAAAATGTGCTTAATATCAAATAAACATTTGTAGAAAATTGTGTGTACGCTTCACCTACTGCTAATATTGTTTATCTATTGTATAGTACTTCTCATATCACACTTGTTCATGCATTGAATCCACATTATAAATGTGTGCAGATTTTTTCTAATTTACAGCAGTGTCCCATGTATAAGATGCTTGGCACTAAGACTCGTAGAATGGAGCAACATCCGTTATACGTTATATGTTCTGAAGATTTTCCCTAGTGGTAGATTTCAACAATGTTAATCATTATGCACCCATTTTATATGTTGCATTAATGGTCAAGGCTGCTCAAATGTTGGAGCTATCTTTTTTCTTACTTCCACCCAGGAAAATGAGAAGGACTGATTCTTTGCTGTGTGCTTCACAATTCAAAATCTCATTGGGTTAACAGGGTTACCGTTCCCAACCCAACTGTCAATCTCAATCCCTTGGAACATCAGGTTTCACAGGTCAACCCAGAGCTTGTTAAGCCATTTCAACAGTCCAGAAGTAGTAGATGTTTAGTTAAAATCTTTAAAATCTTTATGCTGTATAACTTTCATTACATTTTATCTGTCTCTCTACATTCCTTCTTAATATTGCTGCCCTCTAACAGCATACATTGCTCTAAGCATGATTAGAAATATCCTTTACCTCTCCCCACTGCAACCAATTGACCTCCAAACAGCAACAAGAGAGATCTGGAAAATAACCTCTCTCAAATTTAAACTCTTATTGTAAGTCTGAGTTCTTCCTAGAGCTGGAAGTCACAGTAAAAGGTCAGTGCATTGATACAGGGTATATTAGTGAACTGTACCTCATGTTAGCCCAAAACCTGTAGTGCTTGAGGTAAAAAGAGTGATAAAATGCCTCTGAAAACTTTCCTATCAGTATACTCGTTATGTGGGAAAGATGCTTTTGTGATGATACAGGGAATCAAAGTACTTATTCACAGATTCATTTTTGGTCTAACAATCAATTAATGACCTATGGGTCACAGAACTCTATTTTTTAATACCTCCTTATCTCTAAGCAGCTTAGGATAGTGGTGGCCTTATGGTCTTAAAAAAAGAGATGTCAAGTGTCAAGGAAATTTATATTTGGGATTTGAAGGAGCTATGTTTCAATTGCAAGAGCAGGAAAGCTTTGATTAATTTTGATATATTTTCATTGAAGACTGTATAAGAAATATTGCTTATATGAATGTGTCTAACATGTTTTAAGCCAGCTTTTCTGGCTTGGTGGACAATTCTCTACACAGGAATAATTTTGATTCTTGCTGCAAGTGTTTGTTTCAGGGTCTAGCAGGAGGTGTTAGAGGAATAGCAGTTAAAATAGATCTTTTTTTTTTTTTTTTTTTTGAATGTTGTGTAGTGGCCCTTTCTGGTAGACTGCATATTGACACTGATACATTTCATTAGGGTTCCCATCCAGTGCTTGTTGCTGGATCTTGGTGATTAGTAGGCCTTTACCAATGATGGGCACCACAAAGGTTTGGTCTGACTAAAATGATAAGATCATATTCAAGATGGCTCCCAAATTTCAGTTTCTAAACAGAAACTTGCTTATGTGATTTTTGTTGTATGGGGTAAGCGATAATCCAAGACATAATTAAAATAACAAGCAAATTAAATATTTCACTTTTAATGATTTAGCTCCATTTTAATGATCCAGACATTGTTAATAGGGAAAATATTTTTTTAACCTATGATTTATCAGCTCAAAATTTTTCCTTCAATATTTCGGAATTTCAGTTTCTGAGCTGAAATTAAAGTAATTTATCTATCTGCAATCTCAACTGCCTCTTCATCACAAAAATGCCTGTTCTTTTACATCTCTAACGAACCTTCCTTCCTCAGTGAGAAGGTAGAAGTCATGCTTCTTCATCTGGATGCTTTGAAACAGGAGCCTAGACACAGTTAACTCATAGTTGTCAAATTCTATGGTAGAGACTAGGAACACTTAGGGCCCTTGGTGATTACAAGGCATGGATATTGTAATTCTATTTGAATATGTTTGTTTATTGTGGTGCAAGCAATATCTATGATAACTGAAAAAAGATTTGAGAAAATTATTTTAATAAAACAAATTAATTAATGTCATGGCTTTTTTGTGTCTGTTTCCTAAGTTCTAATTGGCCATGTTCACAGTGTTGTCTTCCATGAAAAGTTAAAATCCTACAACAGGAAAACCTACCCTGGAGTTCATTCAGTTTTTACATTTCTTTACCAAGAACTGTACTTGGCAGAGTTGGAGATAGTCTTGTCAAGTCTGCCTTAAGTTACCAATGGCAGTGGATGAGTCAGATGCAGTTTCATTTATTTGTTCAGAGATCCTGCTTATATGTTAACACCTTAATTAATTCCAGCTTCTGAGATGTCTTGAGTTTTTAAAACATTTTCCTAGAAATCAGAAAATATTAAGATTCAATACAATATTTTAGTCAGTGACAGATCCTAAAGGTGAGTGTAACAAGCTAAAATATCTCTTTTCTTCCCTCCATCCCTCCAAGGTGACTCTTGTCCCAGGTGACCTCTTTTCCTCCTCAGTATGTACTGTCATTTAAAACAAAAAACCTCCTGCTATGGTCTTTACTAGCTCAACAAGTTTCCTCTCTGTTGTAACTGGGATATGGTAGCACCAGGAACTGGCAACACCAGGGTTTGAATTATGGGGGAGATCAGGGGTGGCTCTCATCTAATAAGAAACAAAAGCCTCCCTGTAAAATTTGAAAATCATAACCTGCGGGGGGCTCTGATTTTATTTTTTTTGCAGAGTCCCCCCAAGAGTCACAGTGTAATTCAAACCCTGTGCACAACTGTATAATTTTCACCTCCCAATAGGAAGCAGAATCAGATTCAATTTAAGATCTAGTTCTTGTATTTAAAACATTTATCAGGCTTTGGCCTACCTATCTATAGGATTGTATTTCCTTCTGTATTGTTTCAAGGGCATAGGTTCGATGAAACTACTGGTATCCTGAATTAAGACTGTGAGAGTTATCTTTTGCTGGATATCTATCTATCATCACCCTACCCTACTGTTCATGTATGAATCCATCTACATCCAGGTACTATTGCTGGTGATGCTGGGTGCATCTACACATGTGCTTTATTGTTGACCAATTAGCTCCACAGTAAAGCATCACAGTCTACACATGGGCAGTAAACTAATTAACTCTGCTGTAAAATAGTACTGTTGGGGACAGTAGTATCTTACTTATCGCATCTACACAAGATGCCAACTGCCCAGTAGCCTGAGACTACTGTGCAGTAACATTGTGTGGCAGAAACCATGATGCAATGCTCTGCTCAGTAGTCTTGAGCTACTATGCAGTCAGCATCACAAAAAAAGCCATTTGTCAGCACTAGTATCCAGTAATGAAGGTTACTCTCAGTCATTTAGTACTTATTTATTCAAGTATTTTAGTATAAACAAACACGAAATAACTGCATAGTAACAAATTACAGTCAGCGTCTCATGTAGACATGGCCACAGTGTAGTACTTTACTGCACTGAAATGCACATGTAGATGCTGACCATGGGTGTACATTGTGCCCAGTCAACCCAGCCAGCCAGAGGCCTGCTCCGCCCTGGCTCAAATTGCTGCTGTCCTGGGCACATGTGTAGATGCTATGCCCAGGAGCAGTTAACTCCAACTCAAACTGCTCCAGAGTTTGTGTTGCATTAATTGCATGTGTAGATGCACCCACTGTATAGAGCACAAACTAGTGCACCCACTAGTGCATAGAGCATAGAGCATAGACTAGAGCATAGACTAGTGCACCCACTGTATAGAGCACAGAGGCAGTACTTCAGTCATGGTGTCAGCAGAAGAATGGCCAAACATTGGGATGGATATTTGGGTGCCTCCTGCATGTAAGGCCTTAAGAAGCCTTACAATAGACTTATGTCTAGGGTCAGACAATAACTGAAGAAAGTGTTCACATCCAAGCTAATTACATTATTTTTACAGGTAAGATTTCATGAAAAATTGTATCACAAACTTTACCAGTATATATTTGTTATCTCTACTGCATTTCATTCACCTTATGAACCTTTTCTAGGTTCAATTTATATTATTCTAAATCATTCCTTATTTATTATTTGAATCCAAGTAGCTTTTATTTGTTGCTTTAGGCTTCTTAAAACTCTCACATTCTTAATTTGGGATACCACTAGTTTCATCCCTCTCTATTACTTCAAGAGCATAGTTTAGAAATGCAGTCCTATAGGTAGCTAGGCCAAAGCCTGATAAAGTTTTTGAATATAAGGGCTAGATCTTAAATTGAATCTGATATTGAAGAGTGCACGTGTGTGTGAAGGACAAACATCTCTCACCCTTACTTTTGAGTTTTGACACTGTCTCTCACCCCCTCCTCATCAATAAATTAAGTGACTGCGGTATTGATGCCTGCACAGTTGGATGGGTAAAAAATTGGCTGATGGGGCACACCCAGAGAGTAGTGGTGGACAGGTTGTACTCAACCTGGTGAGATGTGAGCAGTGGGGTACCCCAGGGCTCGGTCCTCAGGCCCACAGTGTTTAACATCTTCATCAGCGACTTGGACGAGGGGGTGGAAAGCACGTTGTCTAAGTTTGCTGATGACACTAAGATGTGGGGCGAGGTGGACACACTTGAAGGGAGAGAGATGCTGCAACTAGATTTAGACAGACTTCAAAAGTGGGCAGACGAGAATAGGATGGGGTTCAATGTAGACAAATGCAGGGTGCTGCACCTTGGGAGAAGGAATCCACAGCATACATACAGGCTGGGGAGTTCCCTTCTTGAAAGCACAGAGGCGGAAAGGGATCTTGGAGTCATTATTGACTCCAAGATGAATATGAGCCGCCAATGTCAGACTGCAGCCAGCAAGACCAGCCATACCTTGTCATGCATCCAAAGGTGCATCTCAAACCAGTCCAGAGAGGTGATATTCCCCCTCTATACAACTTTGGTCAGGCCGCAGTTGGAGTACTGCGTCCAGTACTGGGCACCGCACTTCAAAAGGGATGTGGCCAGCCTAGAGAGGGTTCAGAGGAGGGCCACCTGCTTGGTGAGAGGGCAGCAGGAGAGGCCCTATGAGGAGAGACTGAAGGACCTGAACCTGTTCAGCCTCAGCAAGAGGAGGCCGAGGGGGGACCTGGTGGCTGCCTACAAGCTCATCAGCGGGGAATCAACAGCAAATAGGCAGAGCTCTTTTCTCCCCAGCACCACCCGGGGTGATGAGGAACAATGGTCATAAGCTGATGGCGAATAGGTTTAGGTTGGAAATCAGAAGGCAATATTTTACAGGTAGGGTGACCAAAATCTGGAACCAACTTCCCAGGGAGATGGTCCTCACCCCTACCTTGGGCAAATTCAAGAGGAGGTTGGACGAGCACCTGTCTAGGGTCTTGTGAACCCAGCATTCGTTCCTGCCTGTTGCAGGGGGTCAGGCTAGATGATCTGTTCAGGTCCCTCCTGACCCTACCTACTATGAAACTATGAAGCCACACAGCTTGTTGAATGACTTTTCTAATCAATTAACATTGCCTTATAATTCAGTATAACTTTACTGCATAAATTGAAGATGGGTGTCTGGCTACATAAAATTAATCTATTGTGCTACATAACATAAGGGGCCTTGATGATAATGTCATCTTCCACAGTTATGTTTGTTGATAGGCGATACAACCTTTTAGATGTAAAGTTATGTTTGACTATAATTCTAAACTTTAAATATTAGCATTTACATTTATAGACTGGTGAGGAACATCACATTAATATTTTTTTTGATTAACTTCTTTGTGATCATTCCTCCAATCTTTATTCCCTTGAGTAATGCCTGCTCACTCGTAGGTCTATTGAGCCTGTTCACCCTGCAGGCAACTGTCACAGGGAAGACAGACATGTAACTGTTACAGGCTAAATGATGGGATATATTTTTTCAAGAAAAATAAAGGATTTATTTGAGAAGGCAAATTGTGATATTGAATACTAAAATGACAACATATTATTCCCCCTCTTCATGATTTTTGGAGTTCAGGGAAAAGTTAAGTTAAGGATATAGCCTAGTGGTTTTAACTTTATGTAGATATGTTATTGTTTAATAAACTGCTACATAAAAATTTAACACATATTTAATGTACATGGTATATCTCTTTTGCTTTACATTGATCCTTTGTTGCTTTAAATGGGATTCTTTCATTTTCTGGAAAATTACGTTACAAAAAGGTCAAATGAACAGCCATTACGAAATCTTACAAAGTACCTAAGGTAAATAACATACTCAGGATTAGCTAGGAATCTACCTTGCATACTAAGAAAGGTATTTGTTGTTAAAAAAATTTAAATGCACACATTCATCAATATAGTCAATATACCCTTGAATTAGTCATCATACCACATAACAGAATTCACCAGACTGGTGCACATAAATACATATTGTTTAGCATAAATATACAACATGCAGCACTCAGCACATCTGTAATTATTTTAGCAACAAAATACTGATGCCTTATGCTAATTTCTAAGTAGGCCATACCTTCACACTGAGAATTAGTGTTAGAAAATGTAATGGTTTTCAAAACCCCAGTAGGGTACATAAACTATCAAGCACATTTTGTGTCTTCATGTGATAATGGGGTGTAGTAGGAGAGTTAAAAAAGGCAAACATTTCAACATTAAAAAAAAATACAAGTGCTTCATTCTGCTGTCAGGGCTGAGACAAAGTCTGGACATTGATTTAGTAGTTTTGTCAGAAACAAAACTACTTTGGCGTTACTATATTCTACTGGAAAACACATTTTATTCTCTTTAGTTCCCAGTTATAGCTGATCAGTGCTTCATAAGAAAAGAGTAAGATATAAAGAAAGAGTAAGAATAGTAAAGAATAGTAAAGAAACTATTGTTGGTGATTATTCAAGGGTCTAATATTTTCAATTATCTTAGCCATATCAATTGCAATGAACTGAGAAGAATAGAATGTTTTCAAAAGGTGTTAGTAGTAGTTGCTATGAAGGGTCATCTTGTCATCACAAAGGTAATGGTTCTTCCTTGGAGAATGCGCCAACTCTGAAGCAGGGAATCTTGCCAGACATTTTCATGCATATGTTGACATTGATGACAAAGACTTAAAAATGGGTAAAATTCAGTCCTCAAAATGTAGAAAATGTAAGTGTGGATTAGTTAAGAAGAAACAGATGTGTGAGAAGTTTGAGATCTGCGATCCTGAGAGGAGATGAAATGGAGTAGAATGGGAGAGGGAAAGAAAAAAGATACTGCAATATGATATGAGCAAAGAAAACTTTCTACAATGGGCTGAAATTACTAGTGTGATGGTAGAAAATATTGACTAGCTTTAACCGTATGAATGGTTCTCATTGGACTTCTAAGTTTGGACTTGGGTGGGGCTAATGCTATTTATGGATGCATTTCTGGAGTTCAGGTATTGCCTCTGAGTACCTATTGATACTGTAGATTGATTAGGCAAATCATTCTTTAAATATGATGATTGGAACATTTGGTAAGTTACTGCCATTGTTGAGGTTACTGTAATGTTGCAGTACAATTTCAGGAAAAATATTAATCAATAACTGAACAAAAGTGTGATTCAGCATTCTAGAAGCAGCTCTATGTGATACAAAAGTATCAATATTGCATGGTGGTGTCCATTATTGATTTTCTTATGGGCAACAATCACATCATTGTAAAAGAGAGCTTACAAGACTTGCACTGTGTACATCTCTGTATACACAGACATGTACATACATATGTATATTGTCAACTGACTAATTACTAATTTTTTTTTTACTTCTTTTCCTATTAACTGAACATGCTTATCTGGATTAAAGAATAAATACCAAGACTAATGATTTAAGAATGTTTAAATTATAGGCCTCTTTCTCAGCACAAGAAGTATAAATGACATGCATTTCTTCATTTAATTGTTGTCTGTATATGAAAATGACACTCATTCTCAGAACAAAAGTTTTCAGATGCTTTTTTCTTCTATGATTTCTTAGAATTATAATGAAAACACTCTGATTTGTTTCTGGGAACAAATCAGAAAGGTATAAGTCTGTATGTGTAAAAAAAAAAAAAAAAAAAAAAAAAAAAGCGCACCTTCCCATACATAAATGGAGTTTGTCAAATATACAGCTTAATGTTTCCATTCCTCTCATTTAAGCCACTTCTGAAGTGTGGAAGCAGTTCTTGATTTAACTAATAAAGAAAACATTTCCAGAACTGTGCTTTTGAAATAAAAACATGTTAGCGCAAAAATAGCTTCTTGTTTCAAGACACCTGGTAAGTCCTCATGTAGAGTACGTATTTAGCAGTTCCAAAGGAAAATTTTAATAGTAGTGGTACAGGTTAATTTTGATCACCCTTGATCACTCAGTGTAGAGGATAGTCAACTAAAATACTGTATGATCTAAGACAAAATAAGATTTTAAAAAATAGTTTTAGCAAGCTTGATGTTGTCAACCAAGCTACCTTTATAACCATTATAGCTGTTAGTGCATCTGTAAAAGAACACGAAGTCTGAGGGAGACAATCTGGCAGGGAGCTTCTTGGCAATACTGCATTTCCTAAGCAGCATATTAGTAATCCGGAAAAAGAGGAAACATTTTGACATCCCTATAGCCTAATCACTGGTGTTGCCTATTCCCCTAATCGTGGCCTCCAGTCAACATATGCACTCATTGGCTGCTTATGCACTTAGCTTATGCACCCCTGGTCCTGTGTGCTATCCCTTCTCTGAGTGCCTGGACCCCTGGCCCTGCATGTCATTGCTTCTCTGAGTGCCCAGACCCCTGGCCCTGTGTGCCGTCCCTTCTCTGGATGCCTGGACCCCTGGTCCTGCATGCTGCCCCTTTTCTGGGCTCAGGTCCCTATCTGGGTTCAAAATAAAACAGAGGCCACTTGTCTGTAAAAACTCAGTCCTTCTCTGTCCAGGGGTCTTGCCTCTACTCCCAGGCCTGCAGAGTTGCCCTTACATGTTGCAGTTCCTTCAGGAACCCTGCTGCCCAGAGCTCATTATCCCATGGCTGCCAGGGAGAGACTGCCTGACTAGCTCAGGCTCTGGGGTTATATAGCTCCACCCTGAGCCCTCCTCCAGTCAAGTGAGTCTTTCATTAGCCCCTTGCACCACCTGCAAGAAGCCTCACAGGCTGCTAGCTTCCTTAAAGGAGCAGGCACACCCACTTCCCTGCTACAGCCCTCCACTACAGGAAGGATGTGGACAAGTTGGAAAGAGTCCAGCAGAGGGCAACAAAAATGTTTAGGGATCTGGGGTACATGGCTTATGAGGAGAGGCTGAGGGAACTGGGGTTATTTAGTCAGAGATGAGAAGACTGAGGGGGGATTTGGTAGCAGCATTCAACTACCTGAAGGGTGGTTCCAAAGAGGATGGAGCTAGGCTGTTCTCAGTGGTGGGAGATGACAGAACAAAAAGCAATGGTTTCAAGTTGTAACAAGGGAAGTTTAGTTTAGATATTAGGAAAAACTATCTCATTTCAAGGGTAGTAAAGCACTGGAACAGGTTACCCAAAGAGGTTGTGGACTCTCCATCCTTGGAAGTTTTTAAGTCCCAACTAGACAAAGCCTTACCTGGGATGATCTAGTTGGGGATGGTTCTGCTTTGAGCAGGGAGTTGAACTAGATGACCTCCTGAGGTCCCTTCCAACCATAATTTTCTATGATTCTACAGTTAAAGAATCAAAAGAAATATACTAACTGTTTTGGTAAGAATTGAAAATATCTCAGTATCCTATATCAGTTGTGTCTCACCGTATCCTATATCAGGCTTGGTGTGAACTCTTCCCTTAGAAACATTATACAACTTCTGTTGGTAATTAAGTTAATAATTAAGCAATATTCACAGCAGATTAATTTGTATGCCACAATGAGAGAGGAAAGATGCTAGCCTTAAAGGTGATAGGTCTGGGTTCTTGTTTCCTCCACAGACTTTAAGCAAGTCACCTAAGACTCTGGCTGCTTATAGACAAGAAAAAAAACCCAAAACAGCACTTTACTTTTAGAAGAAGGCTAAAGCATTTATCTTCAGAAGAAGGCCATTGGAGATCTTTATCTTATAGAGCATGTCCAGAACAGGTATTACATTAGTTGGACACAGCTCGCCCAATGTCTGTATAGATTGTGTGCTTCAGTAGGGCGTTTTGGTGCTTTCATCTAATAGCTGATTGAATCAGCTTTAAGTAAAAGTGCTAAAAAGCCCTGCTGAAGTACCAGATCTATACAGCTGCTGGAGAGCTGAGTCAAACTAACACACTTCCTCTTCTGTTAAAGCACTGGGTTGTGTTTTTCCACGACTGTCAGGGGCCTCTACACCTTAGTTCTTTCTCCATAGAGGAGACTAAATAGTGCTTTGAAATAAATACCTTGCAACAGCCTTCTTCTGAGGAAACATATGTTAAAGATTGTGAGGTGCTCAGATATCACTGATAACTGAAACTCCCATGATGGGAAATTTATCTTTTTTTTAAGCAGTATCTTTATGGACTGGATTCTTTCATTTTTGCTTGGATTAAAAATGCATTATTGCTCCTTATTAGGTTCTATTAGATTCCCTGATTCCAAAAAAACTAAAACAAACATATATTTTTAATTTTCTTGTTTGCATAAGAAACATGTTATGATATATCATCCAACAACTCTTGCACAATATATGCAAAAATATTAAGAATAACTTTAAGGTAAATGTCATTCATATGTATTGGGGAAAACAACTTTAATTGACAAAGTATTTATATAATTAACTTAGTATAACTAATTCTATATGAATTATGTTCACTGAATTTCAATCCAGTTTCACCACAGTTCTCAAGCTAAACTTACTCATACAGCTGGTTTGGATTTCACTAGCTTTTATGTATATAATTTGTAGGCTTCATAAATAGCCAAGAATTTACTTCATAGTAACAATAAGTAACAAATACCTTGGCTATGGCATTTTAACTGCCCATACCTGAACTTGTTCAGATAAAGTAAAGATTCATAAGAATATTTTCCTACTCTGACTCTAGTCTCCAAATATACTTTTTTCAAGTTTTGTTTTTAAAAAGTATTTGTTGGTACTGAAAGCTGTTTAGGTATTCAATCTAGAACATATTTCATTTTCTGGTCTATCTTTGACATTTTGCACTCTATGGGAAACATATATACAGTCTGTGTACACATGTTCAAATAATCTGGGAGAATTCTCCCAGTTTTGTTCCGCTGGTAGAAAAACCTACCCAGAGAAGTCTGCACAAGTATTCAAAGGGTGAGCCTCTGAACAGCTGGGAGCTTACAGTACATACTATCCAGCTAATAGGCCCTTGTGCATATATCTAAGTGTGGTCTGCAAATTAACTCAATCTGTCTAGAGATAGGATGGCAGCAGTGAACAAGGTAGCCTTTATTGGCTGACCCATATTAGAGGCAGCCTATATGTCTCTCTGCAGCTCAATGGGGGATTTTGAAGAGGGTGTTTTGTTCTGCTTAACTAGAGCAGCAGAGTACAGAGAGTAATACACTGTCTTTGAGAGGGAGAAAGAGCAGAGCATCCTGGGATGCTTTACAGTTGTGCTGTGGCTTCTCTCAGAAGAGAATATGTAGAAATATTTGATCTCCCAGGAGAATTTAGCCTGAAAGTAATTAAAACCTGTTTGTTCCCAGGTAATTTTTCTCCTAGAAAGTCCATTTTTACTCCAGGAGAAAAATCCTGAACATGTGTACACTCATCGTTTCTCCTGGGTGAAGTTGAAGCACCCAGGTAACACTGTCAAAGACGATTGTCTGCACACCTACACATTCTGAGTGAGTTTATATAAAGATCAAAGGGGGAACATACACAAAATAAGCTTCACTGGTGCAAATTAATCTAGATTCCCACTCCCTTCTGTCCTACTGGCACAATTTCTTTCCTAATTCTTTCCTAATTTCAGCTAATAAAAAAGCTATCATGGCATCAGGTAATTCCATAAAAATTGTTGTCTTGATGATTGAAAATATGGTAAGTTATTTTGCTTGTTTTTTTTCCATTTGAGTATATTCAAACTTAAGAAACTGTAGCCCAGAATGTAAGTGGAAAATGTAACAAAAACTCAAGCAGTTCAGTATGCAGCAGAGGCTTCCAAGAGCACACCACCAAATTGTTTTGAAATATTGCATGAGATTCAAAATATCCATCTTCCAGAGTAGTGGTCCAAGCTACCTGTAAAAGTGTCTTATGATCAGAAGCATATTGCACAGAAGCTGAACTTTTCTTTGGCCTCTGGCCAAGATGGTGGATCTTAGTACCTTCTGGGCAAAACTAAGAGCCCATTTGTTTAGCTATACCTCAGCCAAACTTTTTACTAACAAATTCCTGCTGCCTAAAGAGTCAAAAAAAGAAACAGACTTTTTGTGTTAACTTTAAATGTGTAGGATACTCTAAATTTATGGCAATGAGACATGATATAAAAACCTATATAATGAGAGCTTGAGCTGAGAAGCAAGTGCCAGTACCATACAGGTTAATGCAGCTCCACAGATTCAGAACTTTGAAACCTTTTCTGGATAAATACAGACTATATTTAATCATAACAAAGGGCATGTACTGTTAAAGTAGTAATGATTTCTCACAACTTTAAATGTAAGGGGAAATAAACATGGATGAAAATAACTCAGTTAATTGGAGTAATATTCTAGATAAACCTTGATCTTCTGCGCAGCATGTCACCATTGAATAACTTCATATTTGGAAGGTAATTAAAATTTAAACTTCTAAAGGGAATTTGAATGCAATATCTATGAAATATATACTTTTTATACTGCAAGAGACTTTTTCATTAGGTTGACATTATAGTATTGTTTGAAATGGAGCTCATAAGGTGGAATAGAGATGTTGAGAATGAGAGAATGTATAATTTATAAACTCTACTTAATAAAGCATATGTTAAGTACAGCTCTGTGTGGAAAAGTCCTTTAAGGTTATTTATAGTTTGATTTATTAGATTAGAGTTCTTCTTAATAATAGAGTTATCTTACCATTATAATTGGGCCTATCAGTCAAGATTAGAACGGACATTTTACATGTCTGAGAGAAGATGGCAAGACAGAGCTATGAATCTGTAACAAGTAGCAAAGTTGTAAGAAAATCAATATGGTAGAATCTTGGTATTTTCTTTTAACTTGAATTATCCAAAACATTTATGTCCAGAGTTTTTTTTCCCCAAAAGACGTGCATGTGAGTCCAATCAAGAAACAGATTTGACTCTGTGCTGAGTGACCAGCTGCCTCCAGTTTTAATTAGAATTGTTAATATAGGCTATAGCTACAATGGTGTGAAGCAGCTTGGAGAAGACAGTAGACAAAGCCCAGCAAGGCTGAACTACTAAATAGGAGGGAATGACATTTTAAAAATATTCACTAGAGGATCAGTGCGTGTCTGTACAGCACTCCTGTGTAGATGAAAGCTGTGCTTTTCAGTAGTCTCTCAGAGCCAAAGAGTCTCAGTCTTGTGTAACATGCACCTCTGCACAGCACAAAAACCATCTTCATATAGCTTTTGTGGGATCCTCTTAAATGTGCAGCTCCCCACAAACCCAGCCAGGTTGTAAGTTATCTTCCCCCAGATCTATCTGAAGCAGTGGTATAAATTCCATCACTAAAGTAATCCCACTCGCTATCTTCAATACATTTATCCTCTAAACATCCCTATAGAAATTATGTTATCCCCTTTTTAAAGATGGGGATTTAAAAAATTGTGTATGTACCTAACCTTTATTTGCCTCTTATTTATTTCAGTATCAGTTAAGCACTTGCATACCTCTGTGAATCTGACTCTAAGTGATTTGCCAAGAAAGTCTTTGGCAGAGCACTGACCTCAGTTTGGATCTCTCAAATCCTAGGCTGGTTTGGATCTCTCAAATCTCTCAGCCCTTACCCACTGACCCATCCTTCAGCTAAAAAGAAGACAGGTATGGAGGTAGTAATAGGGTTGAGGTAGGAACAGAGAAGAGAGAAGAGGAATGAATAAACATACAGGGAAGAGAAAAGTGAATACTAAAAGGAAGACTAGACAAATTCATGCAGGATAAATTCACTTCCAAATTAAACTTCCTAGGCCTCTAAACACTGGAAGCTATAAAGGAAGGTCAGGAGGTGAATTAGTCTAGTTAGGCCCTGCTTAGGTGCTCTTCCCCTTAGCTTCTGCTCTGGACTACTGTGAGATGCAGAATATTAAGTATGTGGACCAGTGATGTGACCCACTATATGTTATTATGCAAGCATTTAAGAAGGAAGAAAATTATATGGATAACATAAATTAGAATATAGAAAAATGTGAGGGGAAAGGATTAAAATTAAAAGTAAAGACATCATGCTTTAATCAGTTCTTTTTTCATGCACATATCATGTTTGATCCATTGTCTTCCTGGATTATCTTTGTCAAATCTAAATTCACTATTCTTGTAATAATGAGTAGGGATAATAGTGTGAGATGTATGGAAGGAAGAAGGGATTAATATGGGAAAAGCAGAAGAACCAAGACTCTAGGGAGTCCATAATAGATTTTGCTCTTCACCAGTCTCTCTTGTGTGGAAGATGATGAGGTAATGCAATAAAGGAAGGCAATACAAATCCATGACAGAATAAGAGGAAAATCAAAGTCAATATGCAACTCCTTGATTTTCTTTCCTTTTTTCTTTTTTGTGTACTTAGAGAATTAATAGCTCCATTACAAGTGGAAACTAATTAGAGAAAACACTGGTAACCTTTCATTTATGAATTATATACAATGTTCCCTTGGTTATACAAAACTTTCATTATTCAAAGTTATTTTTTTGTTCTGTTTTGTGTACAGCTGATCAACTCTATATATTGTAAATGTAACTGAGAATGAAACCCAGAACTTCCTTTCTTATGTCATTTTCTTCTGGGATGAATGCAGAAAGTCATCATTCCTGGGGGATGTCTTCCATATCAATGAGAAAGTAGCTATTAACCCCTACAACATAGGTCTGAGTTCAGGAGAAATTGCCAGTTTCCTCCTGTCTAGAGACCATGAGTTTTACAAAGGTGATGCACTCAGTCTTCTAGAGCAAAGCAAGGTTAGCCTTTGCTACTCTTAGTGCATGCATTTTCAGCAAAAGAGCAATGCCAGAGAAGTTGTGTAAATCAGATTAAGAGTTAAGATAAGAGAAGTGAATTCTTGGAATTTTGATGTTGAGTGAAAATCCTTTGCCTTCCTGGGCTAGCATTCTCAACTCTAAACCATTGTGGGATAATGTTTGAGAACTTCCAGTTTTATATCTGGATCCTTTCTGATGCTGACAGTATGGCAGAGAAGGAAAGTGTTAAACGTTTATAATATGCAAAGGCACACCAAAGGTACTGTGTGAGTTAAATATGTAGAAAAGGAGATCAGTTTAACTGTTACTGCTTTGAAAGAATGATGGCAAATAGCTTGAATGGCAATAGCAAAAAACTGAATTCTGAAGGATTTGTGATATCCTGATTCAGTACTTCAGACTGAAAGTAAATATGCAGTGGAAATAATGGAGTGCCTTTGTACATCATAAAATTACAAATTCTTGGAAATGTCAAGTTCCTTCTAGCTCTGCCTGTTTTTTATCTTCTTGACTCTTATAGCATAACCCCTCTCCACATAGCTAATATACCACTGACCACATTCACAATAATTATCTTGACATCTTCTTCCATGTTGTTCCCTAAAGAATCAGTTACCCAACTTTGTTCAAATGCTTCTTCAAGATCTATATCTTTAGTAGCATCTATTAAATTATCAAATAAAGTTGGGGGCTTTTGTTGCAGTTGCGCTTGTATTTTTACAGTACATAATAGGTTTGTACACTATTAATTTTTATTGTGTCACTCTCCTTTGCCTTTTTCTTCTCAACTACAGGGTGCCTTAGCACACTGTAGCTGCTGCTCATCTCACATCTTTCCTTGTGATTCATACTGTTCCCTGCTTCTCACATTAGTAAAAGGCCCTGAATGAAACAAAACATCAGTGTTACAAAGGTTGGAATACAGAGGCTGAGCGTTCCTAGCATGTCATAGAATTCTGATCTATATCTGCTTTAATCATAGAAATGTGGAAGAAGAAATATTCAGTAGACTGGGGGGAGTTGGAGGAAAGAGTTGGGATGGAGGGAAATACATTGACCAGTAGGCTTGCTAAGCAAAAATCTCATAAGGAAGAAGCCCATAAGCTATATGAGTGACTGCATAGTGGATAATACTGCTGTTCTGTAGCATAGATTGAAGAAAAATTCTGTTCTTCTGATTCCTGAAAATTCCATAAAAGTCAGGTTTCTTTGTCTCTGAATGAGGGACCCTTATTTTGTCCTTTGTGTTTCAGTCCTCTTCTTCCATTATCTGTATTTTTTTATAATCTTTACTTTCCCTAATGCTCGGTTGCTTAGATACACCTGCCTCTGCTTTATTACCATTTGCAATGCATTTATATATATATGTGTGTGTGCATGCATGTGTGTGTGTATCTTGCTGCTGTGTGCCTGTCTGCCATGAAATGCTTTACTCTGCCTCACAAAAGATATAAAATTCAAGGTCCTATCCAGTTTGGGCATTGGGCACTTCAGTCAAAATTAGTGGTATAATGTATTACTTGTGTAATATATTGACGGAATATAAAATTTAGTGAATTTTAACTTTATGCATCATCTATAATCTGCTTCCAGCATTGTTACACCTCATTAGAAAGCGAAACTATGTAATATATATCAAATGTGAATAAAAACAGTCATGCATGGCTTGTGTGCAAAGTATCTAATATTGATATTTAATATTTATCTCTAAAATCAGTTACTCAGGTCACTAAAGGATTAAATATACTTATTTGATACTTCCCCTTATCCCACCACTAGTCAATTATCTGGAGCACATAATACTCCTGGTACTAAGTACTTACTAGGTGTGTCTACAGGTGCAATTAAGATGCAGCAATAAACTTGGGCTCAGTTTACACTAGAGTACACTGCTCCTGAGTGCAGTGTCTACATGTGCTCTCTGGACAGCAGCACTTTGAGCCAGGGCAGAGCAGCCCCAGGATGGCAGCAGGCTCAGGGGGTCCAGGTGGTGGAGTCAGAGGGGCTGACTAGGGGACAGGGGTGCTAAAGTGAGGGGCTAGGCATCAGGCAGCCCCCACACTTTAGCACCGTCCTGCCCTAGCCAGCCCTTCTCACACTCTACATACGCATTTTAGTACTATTTTACAGTGGAGTTAATTAATTTACTGCACCCTAATACTGGCACATGTGCAGACAATGACACTTTACTGTGAAGCTAATTAGTCAACTCAACAGTAAAGTTAGTGTGTAGATGCACCCATCAGCACTTAGTTGTAGCTTAATTAAGCATATTTTGTATATTTACTTTCCCTCTTCAGCTTTGAGTGAATAAAAAGTTAAACTGCAGATAACATTCCTGCAAGCAGTTAAATTCTAACTATTTAAGAACATAAGAAGTGCCATACTGTGTCAGACCAATGATCTCTCTAGTCCAGTATACTCTCTCTGATAGTGACAAGAGTCAATGCTTTTTAGAGGAGGAGAATTGAACCACGTATATCTAGAATAATCTATCTGTTAAGAGATTCATTACTCTCCCTGGCATCTACCATCATTGGTTCAGAGATGCCAGGGGAATACCATCCCTTTTGTGTTTAATAGCTGTTATGAGATCTGTCATCCATGAATTTGTCTAGTTCAGGGGTGGGCAAAGTCCAGCCCCTGGGTCGGATCCAACTGGCAGTGGGTTCTATTTCCCAGCAGCCCCTGCCCACATGGCTGGGGTCAGTTTCCATGGAGACCCCAGCAGTGACTACTCTGTGATAGTGTGGGGCTGGGGTTTTTGTGGAGACTGGCCCAAGTAGCACTGACAGGGCATGTGGCAGGACAGGGAGCTGCTCCGGGACCAGTCTGGGATCTTGCAGTGGTGACACCATGGTCCAGAGCCAGGGCAGAGCCATGATCTACATGCTCTGGGCAGGAGCATGCAGGCAGCATGTCTCAGCTCTGTCCCTGCTCCTTGCAGAGGTAACAGCATGGTCTGGATCTCGGGCAGAGCCACGACCCACTGCCTGCACACCCTGCCCAGAGCATGCAGGCTGCAGATTATGGCTCTGCCTCACCTCCAGACCATGCTGTTACCACTGCAAGATCCCAGCCCTGGAGCAGCTCCTCGCCCTGCCAGTGCAGCTGAGACCGGTTTCCATGGAAGCCCCAGCCCTGTGCTATCACAGTGGGGCTATTCTAGGGTTTTCATGGAAACTGACCCCAGCCACATGGGAAGGGGCTCCTGGGAAATGGAATCTGGCCACCAGCTGGATCCACCATTTTGCCTACCCCTAGTCTAGTTCCTTTTTGAACCTGTCTGTATTATCTGCCTATCCAACTTCCTGAGACAAAGAGACCCACAGGTTAACTATGTTCTGTGTAAAAAAGTACTTTGTCTTGTCAGTTTTAAACTTGCCACCTACTAATTTCAGTGGGTGCCCCCTAATCCTAGTTTCCATCCTGGAAATCATAGTATTTCAACAGTGGTTAACAATGCTATCGCTTATAGCATCTAACATGTATCAAGTTCTTTGGGTCCTGCATATATGCCATCCTTGAAAATTGGACCTTACTTGAAAGTAAAAATAGCTAAAAAATGAGAAATTAATATTTATAGTGACATTATGTTTTTCTTTTCTGCTTTTAGAACTCCTTATTCTTCTGTCCCTATAAAAATACTGACTTCCCCTAACAACACTATCCAGCAAATTGCATGTTTTTCGAGATCCTTACAAAATATCTTTTTGAAACTCTTAATACTAACGATTGATTGTAATGGAATAAGGTAGCGATTCCAAGGGTCACAAACTAAGCTTAATAAATTAAATGATCAAGGGATCATAACTGTGTGAGTGAGGTACACAGAACCTTACAGTGTGGGTATGTTTAGACATTACACTTACATCAACCTAACTAGAGTTGGGTTGATCTAAGTGCCTATCGGTACAGACATTCAGGGGAGTTAGAATGGGCAAAAAAATGACCATCCCAATATATCTTAGCTCACCTGAAAAGGTAAACTACATTAGAATCATAGAAACATAGAAAATTAAGTGAAGGGACCTCAGGCGATCAACCCCTTGCTCAACCTCTAGTCCAACCCCTTGCTCAAAACAGGACCATCCCCAACTATACCATCCCAGCCAAGGCTATGTCTTCCTAGAACTTAAAAAATTCTAAGAATGGTTATTCAACAACCTCTCTCAGTAGGCTGTTCCAGTATTTTACTACCTTCCTAGTGAGAAAACTAACCTTATAGGGAGAAAAATCTAGAATAAGTTTGCCCAGGGACAGGCAAAATATGGCCCACAGGCCATATCCAGCCTGCCAGGCAATTTCATTTGGCCCTTGGGCAGGTGTCTACCAATTCACTGTATCTGGTCCAGCCCCGGGCTGCCCCTGTTGTGCCTGCCTGGGACTGAGCCCTGCTCACTCCCACAGGGGCAACACATGCTGCACTCTCACCCTGCCTGCAAGATGGCCCTGACCCAGACCCCACAGATAAGGAAGTGGCAGTGGTGATGGTGCAAGGGAAGCAGCAGGGATGGACAGTCAGGAAAGCCATGTGCAGTCTTGGGGCTGGCTGGGACTGTGTGCTACCAAGGGCCTCCACCTACTGTGGGCTGTGAGTGCCATGAGGACATGCCACCTGCTGTTGCTGCTGTTGGTGGCAGGGGCTGTGCACAATGGGAGGGCATGTGTGAGGAGTGCATGTTTTTAGGGGGGTCACACACACACCCCACCATACACATGCACCCACACCCCCACACACACACCCCACAGCCCCAGCACATCCCCCCAGTCACACCCCCACACATCCTCCCCCTCCATACACTCACCCCTGCACACCCACAGTCCCCCCCAAACCCCATACACACCCACTCACAAGCCCACACATCCCCACAAACACTGCACACACATCCCCGCACACACTACTCCCACAAACCCCACACATATACCCACAGCCCCTCAGAAATGTTTGAGACCTGGAGAGGCCAAGTGTAATGGTGAGACGGGGTGGGGGGGGGAGCCTGCAAAGTGATACTGAGTAACACCTAGGAGGCATGGACATGGACAGCTATAGGGAAGGACAGAAATCACACTTATCACCCCTAAAGCAGCTTGTGCCCTTAGACATGGATAGGGCCAGGAGGGCCATGATTTAGTGCCAGAGGGAAGTGACTGGTGCCAGTCAGGCACATGAATGATAAGCAGCAGAGAGACTGAGGTTTATTTTGGGACCCTGGGTTCCTTAATGCTTAAGGAGTTAAGTATGTAGCTTAAGCATTGTAAGTTACAACAAGGCATGGCAGATGAGGTAGAAATGGGAGGGTATCCCAAGGTGCTGGAGTGGGGCAGGAGTTGGCTGACCACCGGTAGACACATCACAGTCACCCCTGGGCCTGGGCCTGGTATACACACCCTAAGTAAATGTTTAAACTGCACATCAGAATAAATATCTGAACTTTTAGATGTAGAAAATACTGATAGAAAACACTAATACTTCCTACCCAAGTCCATGGAAGTATATTTCTTCATAAAGGTATATTGATTTTGAATTGTTCCATGGAGACATCCAACACAGATCCCAGTCACTCTGGTTTGCTGCTTAATATGCATATGTTATAGCAACATTTTTCATATTTCCATATGATATATTTTTAAATGGTATAGTTCATTGAGACCTGTCATAAAATCCAGACACACTGAGTAAATGTAGCTGGATGTAGTTATTGTCAGCAGTGAAGCAGTTAATGGTATTCGTATTTGGTGTAAGTGTAATTAGTCTTCAAAGTTAACACCCTATTAAAATCACTTGGTGACATTTACACCTCTCTTGCTAATCTTTTAGCATCCTGGGCTGCTGATTCAACAAATACAATGATCTGCATTGTGAAAGCTATTATTTAAACTAGAAGAGCCAGAAACTTGGGCAGAAAATAGCACCTTTAAACTGTAGAACAGATCCCAGAGGGCTTTAAATCCTTGTTTCCAAACAGGGTCATGGGTGGTACATTATTTACAGTGATGTGCAATTCAGCCTATTTGCATTTAACCAATGACTGTGCAAGTATTTTAATTTTTTTCCCTGAGAGATTTGTCTAGCAGTCAGTTTAAAACAAACATTTACCTTCATATATTTATAAAATCTTAACCGAGGATGGGCAAGTTACTCCACTGGGTGCCAGATACTGAGCGTCAGCTGTTTCTAAGAAACAAACTAGTTTAGCTGGTTATTTTGATTAAGTATATGTAGGAAATCATTATTTAAATTATTAATCTTCTACTGTACATGTATATATTGGAGTTTAGTTATTTCTATCACACTTTTTTAGCAACACCTGAGCACTGTCTGCTAGCACTGGGACTAACAGTAATTCCATTATCTGACAGCAGTAAAATTATGTTGACTTGCGTGGATGAGCCACTAGGTCTTTTTACACGCATTTTAAAAAGACAGGATACTATTTTTCAGATTACAGAGTTACCAATATATTGAGTTCCAGAATCATGGCTACAATATTGTTATACTGTTTACATAATACATTGGCAGAAAAGTTTCTAGACATCCAAAAAAAAGTATCAAAGAATATTGATGTTATCCATACTATTAATTTGAGTTGTTACTACTGAGAAATAAAGTTTAAGATTAAGAAGAAAGAAAAAGATCATCTCAAGAAGAATGGTAAATTAATATTATAAACATGCATAAAATAGGTCAACACTATGCCAAAGTTCCAGTTTATAGGGTTAAAATAGAGAGATTTTGAATTAATATAGTTGAGTGACAAGAAATAATTAAACACGAAGGAGCTGCAGAGAAGGGGACATTCCAAGAACTTAACATCACTGGAGAAATGCCAGAGATGGATTTATAAATCTCCTATCTATGGACTAAAGGAATTACTCTGAAGAGCTTTAGGTAGCAATGTGTGCATTAGATCATATTTAACTATGTGATTTTTCTTGTGGATAAATGTTTTCATGAGTTCTATTATAATGTTTTACAAGTAAAGTAAATGTATGGGGGGCAGTATAATTTATTTTCTAATGAGGGATCAAGTAGCTTGTTTCTACTGTACATATGGCAGTGAACTGTAACATGCTGTGGGAGAGCTTTCTGATGAGCAGTCACATCTTGCTAATGCATCTTAGATGATAAACAGATGGAGCATATGTAGACACTCTATATTAAGACATGCCACACAAATTAGTCCACAAACATAATTAGCATAAATTACTTTTTAAAAGCTTTCTTTTTTATCACCTCTTCATCTCTCTATATTAATGGTCATGACACTTGCAGCTTAATTTCTTAACACCAGGTAAAAACAGTGATAGTTGGGTCAAACCACAAGAAGTCAGCTATTTAGTTTAATGCTAATCTCCAGATTTATCCAAACAGATTCTTAGAGGTCTTTCTCCTTCTTCCGTAATTATTCTCCTTCTACCTAGATAAGTTGTATTTTTTTTTCTTTTTGTATTCTATTCTTCCATTTTACTAATCTCATCCATACCCTTTGACATTTCTTAGATGAGGTTTCACACATGGCACTTTTTGCTAGTTTTTGATATTTTGAGAGTTCCCTCAGTCAAGCATAGACAAATGGAATGTCTACTTGCCCTGAAAAAGGTCTAGAACTGGTAAGATTTGAAGATGGCATTTGGTGGGGCTAAAGTTAGGAGGCTATTCATTAGAAATCTGCTGCCACATTCATATTGTTTAAAACCAAAAGGAATCATTATATCATCTAGCCTGAGCTCTAGTATCAGATAGCCCGTTACATTTCACCCAGTTACCTCTGTCCCAGTCCAGTAAATCATGTTTAACTGAAGCATAGCTGCCAAGAAGGCATCCAATCTTGACTTGAACATGCCAAGAAATATATATTTGACCACTTAATTTACTAGTTTGTTATAATGATTAACACCTCTCAGTGATGTAAAATGTGTGCCTTATTTCTAATTTGAATTGGTCTGCCTTGAGCTTCCAGTCATTGATGTTTTTGCATGCCTTTCTTTCCTAGATGAAACAACTTTTTTTAGAACCAGTGATTTTTTCCCCCATAAAGATACCTATATGTATGTGAATTAAGTCAAATCTCAATCATCTTTTTGATTATCTAAACAAACTGATTTGTTCCAAACCGCAGTGCTGGGTATTTTTTCCAGGCCTTGAACTAGGTTTCTGGATTTTTTCTGCACCCTCTTTAAGTTTCTAAAAGGTTTATTTTAATGTACACACCAAACTGTAGGCAGTACTTCAATATGCAGCATGGGTCCCACCAATGCTATAAATCGATGCAAACTGATTCTTCTACTCCTACTCAATGCTCCCCAAAACACCCAAAACACAGATGAGCCCCTTTTCCCACAGTGGTGAACTAAGAGCTCATTTGAATTGCCTGTCAAGTCAAGCACTACATCACTAGAATCTTTTAGAATTACTGCTTTCTAGGTTACAAACCACTTTTTCGAGATACAGCTTGTCTGCCTTTCTCTTAGGTACGTAACTTGGCTTTATTAATACACAGTTCATTTGAATGGGCCCAAGATACCAAATGATACAAGTCACTCTACATGACTAAGTTCTCATTATTTACCACCTTGCCAGTCTTTGGGTCATCTGCAAATTTTACCAATAATGCATTATTTTGTTTCTAGACTACTGATTAAAATATTGAAGAGCATCAGACCTACTACCAATCCTTGGTAGCAGCCTCCTAGAAACAGCCCAATTTGACAATGATCCCTCATGAGCAGTAGCACTGTGTGAAGCTTCAGGTGCTGATTCGATTCAGAGGAGATTCAGCCCAATTTGGTGGCTAAATCTATGAATCCGAATTGAATCAGGAGACCAATAAGAAGGTTCAAATCGATTTGAAGGTCTCTGAATTGATTCAGAAAAAGATTTGGAAAGCTTCAGAGATTTGGGCAGTCCCCACTAACCACCACAGGGAGCTGGACCTGGACTCCATGCCAGTAGGTAGTGGGTAGGGAGGGCTGAAGGAGAGAGGAGGGGACCATGGGAGACCCCCACCAGGCCCTATCACCTGCCTGCTCCTCCAGCCCCCCTGAGCACCTCCAACCCCTTCCCACTCTCCAAGCCACCCAATGGCTTCCCTGCCATGCAGCATGGGGCAGTGGGGGGCAGCAGAGATCGCACCCCCTACCTGTCATCAGCCAGTGAGTGTGGGGGCTTTTTTTTTAAAGAGCTGGGAGGCTGGGGCCGGGAGGGCAGCCATTGATAGGGCTGGGAGAGTGGGTGGGGGATGGGGCCTGTTTGATTTGAACATTCAGCTGATTTGGTGGCGGTCAAATCTCTGAATCAGATTTGGCTGAATTGATTCAGGACAGTGATTCGAATCACCTAATTGAATCACTGTCCCCTGAATCGGCCGAATCCAAAGTAACTACTAGCCACTTCATACAAGCCTAATGAGCAGCTGTTTTCTGCAATGTCATTTATCCATTTCTAAATTCATTTAATTTTCATTCATTTTTATGAAACTCTATCCTATTATGACACTATTGGTAGGGAGGGGAAAAAAAGAAGTAGAAAGGAATACAATAAAACATTAGTAGGTTAATTACATATTTATTAAAGTGTGGGAATAAGGGTGTGTCTAGGGTTGCTCCATGCTACTCTCAAGGATAAGAACATAGATAAGACTTCTATGAATCTATAAGAATTGCTATTTATTGGATCTGACCATAGGTCCATCTTGCCCACGATACTGTCACACAGTGGCAGACAGTGGGTGCTGAAAAGGAAAGTGAGCTGGGTTTGACCAGGTTGTTGGGTTTTTTTCTGCTGCTGCTCAATCACTTGCTACCTCCAACATTTAAGGTCTAGTAAGTTTTGATTTAGAATCTGTAGACTTAACTTCCATAGGTCTACAGCCACTGGGTAGGCCTCACTAGTGCCACTGGTTAGGCCTCATCTGTACTATATATTATTGTGTACAGTTCTGGACTCCACATTTTAAAATGGACATGGAAAAGTTAGAGAGTGTCCAAAGACGGGCAGCAAAGATGATCAAGGGCTGGAAAGGGAAGTCATACAAGGCAGCATAGTAAATTTAGATTGGATATACTGTGAGAATAGTGAGGCAGTGTAATAGACTGCCTAGGGAAGTTTTGGACTCTCCGTCACTAGAGGTGTTCAAGAAGGGGTTGGATAGCCACTGATTGGAGATGATCTAGGTATAGCTATACCTATTTTCTAGCATGGGTATTTTCTATACTTCAGGGCTTTGCTTCTTGCTCCTGCCCTCTCCCTCTTCTTTTTCTTCTGCTACATATATCAGGGTGATTTTAAGCCCTCCTCAAATGCATTGGGTTTTGGCTACAAATAAGGCTAGGGATTTCAACTGAGGTGTGCCAATTCTCCTGCTAGGAGAAAAGCTTAAGGGTCCTAGCTAGAGAGTCTTGCCCATCTGCTCAGGGTCAGACTGATTGCCCTATTTGGGGTCAAGAAGAAATTGTACGCCTTGATCAGATTGGCATGGACTTTCAGGGTTTTTTGCCTTTCTCTGTAGTGTGGGGCATGGCCCTCTACCCAGGACATCTTGAGCATATATTGACGGCATTTATAGAAGCAGGACATTGGCTGCTATGGTTCTCTGCTTTACCCATGGCAAGTTAGGGTGTTAGGTCTATGTCGTGTCAAGGTTGAGGGTAGTCTTATGTAGAGTTTAGATTATGGTTGTATGGAATGGGATGTATGGATAGGAATGATCCAGCCTCAGGCAGGGAGTTGGACTAGATAACCTCTGGAAGACCCTTCCAGCCCTAGTTCTCTATGGATCTATGACTCTACTTGTTGAAGGCATACCTAAGACTTTACTCAATGGACATGTGGGTGAGTCCTGAACCTGTCTTCAACAGAGATTGGGTCATAACAAATATTGTCAAACCACATGCAAAATACAAATAGACCATTAATTATCCTTTCACAAGTGGTATGAATTGTCCTTTTGAAAATATATTTTTCAGTATAAAATTATTATAAGATTAGATGATCAAATGTGTACAAATTTAATGCTTTTTTCAGGAAACTATTTTCTTGAGATGCTGTGTACTTAAAATAACAGACTTTCATACCATTGGGAATGGTTGATAATTACAGGCTCATGTGATTTCTATGCAGTGATAATTAATTGGATGGTAAATAGAACAGCCTTGTTTATATGCTCACTCGTGCCAAATTGCAACAAACTAATATGGACTGTGGGGGGGGGGGGTTGCATTCTTTTATTGAAGACTAATATATTTTGTCAAATAGTATTCTACTTTTGCAGATTTTGCACTATTTTACTCTTTATTTAAAAAGATAATTTTATTTATTCCAAATCACTTTATCATATTAAAAGCTCATTAAATTTCTACTTAAATGATGCCATCTCTTGGGTAAGAGCAATGCCAAAGATGCTATTCAAGATGGATGTGAGGAAAGTAGAGAATATTTTTTTCATTTGGGAATCAGAGAACCACAAAATACCTTGGAGTTTGGCCAAAATAATATGGTTAATAGCTTTTTTTGAAAAGCAACATGGGATCTTTAATGACAAGTTGTCAGGGAGGTGCCCATTTATGAAACTGGCATTGAAATCTGGCAACTAGTACTCATTTGGCTCACTGCCATCTCCTAACCATATTCTAGCCAATGTAAAGGTAAACAAACAATAGATATATTTTTGCACTTCTCTCTTGATAACTATCATCTTATTGCTGAAGGACTTATGAAAGCTATTTTAGCTCACAAAAACACATATGGCATTTTTACATGTGTTTCCAGCATGGTGCTGGGCGATTTTAATTAGCAAGCTGTGCTAATAAAAATTACCCAGTGCCACATCATGACTACGTGTATCAGTAATGCAGTGTACCTCCATGCTGAGAAAATGATGGTGGTGTGCTGGGAACTAAAGTATATCAAATGTGTTATAGTTCAAAACGCACTGCCGCTATTTTCTCAATGCGGAGGTGTGCTGCACTGCTGATACACATGACGTGCAAAGCTGCCAGAGCATATCAATTTAGGTGCTCCAGCAGATTCAATTAATCAAGACTTCAATGCGCTGGATTTCCAGCACATCGGAGCAGGCTCCACACATGTGGGTAAGTGCCCATAGTTGTGAGTCATTCTTTAGAATATCCCATGAGAGGAAAAAAACAAAAAATAAAAAACACTAAGGATGACCAATGACCTGCAGGCATACTTAGAAATTCACTCACTGCATGTTAATGCGCTCTCGTGTCAGAATCTGAACACCCAGAGTATAAATTTAATGGCTTACATGTTATGAGTATTAGCATCAGGTTTGTAGAAGAGTATAAACAGAAACAGACATGAATGACTGTGGTAAAACATACAAATGGAACTTTGGCTCTTTAAAGTTGCTTATTGTGTTATTTATAGCACATGTATTTAATTCTTTGTCAAACATAGATAATTACAGTCAAAATGAAATTCATATGGCACAATGTTTGACAAAGTTGTGTACATCAACTATGACTTTGCTTGACTTTTGCTCTGAATATAGTTCCTTTAGGCTATGCATGGTTAGAGCAGGGGTTTGGGCATTTTTTTATTTCCTTATTTAGTAGGCAAGAAGTAAAAGAGGAAGCAGCAGTGATTTGCAATCACGCACTCTGTGCTCTGAGCAGAGAAAATTTCCACCATAACTACACAGAGCCATTTTTAGAGTTTCAGGTGCCCCAAGCAAGACTAGATAATAATGTCCTGAATGGGGTCAGAGTCAGTGTAACAGAGATTTTCAAAACCAAAAATCAAAGCATTTGGATTTCAGTTCAGAGGAAAGACAGTGATTAGAACTACGTCTCAGTGTCACATTGTTAGGCAGCAATATTATTAACATTAGTGATATACACATGTAGTAAGCCAGAGGCACAGAATTGCTTCCATGTGGTTAAAATGTAGACATTGGGCAATGCCAGTGAACATTTTACATTTAAAGGGACAGAAGTGACTTTTTTGTGGGAGACAAATGAGCTCAGAGAATCCTTGCCCCTATCAGTGCCCCTTCCCCTTTGGTATCCCATGTGGACACTTGTTTAGAGTTCCCCTAAGGCTGACCCTGCAGCTAGAGTGTGTACAGAGCAAGATTGCCTACTGTATGAGAAGGAGGAGCAGAGGGTTCAGGCCCCTAATCAGCAATGACATTTCTGCTTCCTGACACTGCAGAATGAGGAACAAGGGGTCATTCAACAAAGGAAACTCAAATGCAAACCTGCCAATTAAGGGAAACTTATAGTTAGAAGGAATGTCACAACCAAAGAGAGACAAACACATTAAGAACAAAGGCACTTCAAAAGGTGAACAAGGTAAATAAGCAAGAAGAATTACATTGTAAAGGGGCAAAAAAATTCAGCATGTTTTAAACTACATAGGTACCCTAGGGGAAAATAACTATATTCAAATGAAGCTATCAAGTAGTGTGCTGAACAAAATACAGGCCAGAGACACTAAAACAAGCAAAATTTGATTACCGAGGGTGGAGCTTCAAACATTTTTAATTTGCTTAACATAAACAAATTGCTCCATGATACCTCTGTTAGACTAGATAAACAAGGAAAAGCTGTCCTGGTCTGTTATGAGCCTTAGCAATGCATTCCAAATGAGGAAAATCTTAGAACCATTTGTAAATGCATACCATCATATATCTGGAGAATTCACAGGAAAAAAAAAACTTTTTAAAATAGCTGTTAATCTTTCCTTTGCATCTCCTGGGCTATTTTTCATAGTAGTGGACATTTTTTAGTCTTATTGGAAATGTAGTCAAAATGAAAGAGAAATGTATCCACTCATAGGAAAAAAAATTCTTATCCAAACATTTCTTAATATTTCAACATAAATCAAAAATAGAAAGTGGCAACAGTTCACTAGCTATGGACATCATATGGTTAGAGACTTGAATTTTACTACATTAAAAATAGTCCATTCAGTATAATGACAATTATGTTATAAACATATTATTATTAAATGGCAAATTACTAATAAATATTTTGAGCTTTTATAGAATTTTTTTCAAGACAAACATTAAGATATATGAACATAAAAGCCGCCACACTGGGTCAGACCAATTGTCCATTTAACCCAGTATCCTGTCTCAGACAGTAGTAGTAGTGGATGCTTTAGAGGGAGAGCACATGAACAGCATATATCAGGATACAGTGTTCTTTACCCTGTCAAAGAGGTGTAGTAAGCTCATTCAGCTCCCAGGGTGGCAGAGGGAGTGGTATGCCAACCACTGGGATGAAGGGGGAGGGAATTCTTACCTGCCCAGGTTCTTTGGATGCTGAAAGCAGTTCCATAGCTGCTGCCACTGCTATAGCAGCATCAGCTGCAGCAGAAACTGTCCTGTGGCCCTGTCTCCACCCCGGTGTTCGGTTTGGTCCCCCTACCCACACCAGATAAACTGTTGGGCACAGGGCTGCACCTGCTATGGCAAAGGCTCCTGAAGGGTGGGGCGGGGGAGAAGAAGCACTACTGGGTGTGGTGCTGTGTTGCCTGGATCTCATGGCTGAGAACCACAGGGCTGCTCCCGCTGTGGTATACTCCCGGGAAGGGGTATTCTGGCATCTCCTCGTAGGTGGTACATGGGGTTCGTGTCCTGTTTGCACCCTCAGTTACACCATTGACCTGTCATATCCTCCCCAGCATTCACTATCATTGGCCAAAGGATACATATCTGGCTGTCATCCACAAATTTGTTTTATCCCCTTTGAAGCTGGCTATACCATCTGCCTGTACAACTTCCTGTGGTCTTGAGTTCCACAAGTTAGCAACACACTAAATAAAAAATACTTTGTTTTGTTAGTTTTAAACATGCCCTCTGCTAATTTCTGTGGCTGCCTCCCTAATTCTAGTATTTTGGGACTTGGTGAATAAGAATTCCCTATTCACTTTGTCCACCCTCTTAAAGATTGTATAAACCTCTATCATTTCTTCCCTTAGTCTTCTCCTTTATAGACTGCCTTTGTTTTATGCTAAGATGCACCAAAGGATAAGTGCAAATATTAAATAGGAGTCAAAATATGTGAAATGGCTAATTTAATGGTCTTTTGAATTTTGGTGCCATCCTTTCAGTATGACCTGCCTTCAGAATTTGTAGACTTCCCTTTTAATTCGAAGGAAGATTCTTATGCCCAGTTTACAGGCTATAGCCCTTTAAAGCAGGAGATTTGGACCCTTGGGGAGATTTAGCATTTTTTCATAGTGTACAGAGTCCCTGTGGGCAAAGTTTGACTGCACAGCCTCCAAATGCTGGCTCTCAATAGGCGATTTTTTTTCTTTCCACATTAAATTCTTTCTCTTAGAGTCAGAATATGAAATATCTCTCTTTACAAAAGACAGCGATTCCTTCTTTGACTTCCTGCTGATGCTTTAAAAAAAGTTACTAGTGAGCAGGTAATTTATCTGACTTTTAAGTGGTCGTGACCATGGTTACTATTGGTTCCTCTAGGCTGTATTATCACTTCTGCCACTTTCCAAAATGATTGGCCTTAATTTTTGTATCTGTAATATATATAGATCTATTAGTTAAGCATAGAGGCCTATTCTAAATAATTCAGGAAGGATTTCTTCCTCTCTCATTATTTCAATTTTATCCACAATAACATGCTGCCACTATTGTGGTTTGTTACTTACTATGAGGTAGGATTCAGTGCAAACCAGGCAGCAATTTGCTTGCTAGTTTTGTGAAGAGAGACTTTCTGAGAAATATATTTGCTGTCCCTTCTTCCTCTTCAAAGATCACCTGCACATTTGCTTTCAAAAAGGGAATTATTTAGCTAAGTTTTTATTATTTAGTTACATTACGTTTGTACAATAATATAGATAATAACATTCCTATCTTCTTATTGGTACAAATTTGACTCTTACAATTTGCTTTTGTTTGCATGCAGATTTTACTTATTTCTGATTCACTTTCAGAATGTAATTATGCTTTTTTTAAAAGATCCTAAACCTAACACAATATAACTGTAGCAATAATAAGTATCCTATATACAGTTACTTTGCATCATAGTTCTGTAAATTTAGTGGTGGAACAGACATATAAGACAGTTCTTGAATAAGAACTGTTTTTGAATAAGTGATTTCACACCAGTCCACCAACAGTGCTTGTTCAGGTATAAATATGCTAGTAAAGTTCAGATCTTCCACCTTCTCTGTCCTTTCCTCATGGCTGTAAGGAGCCACGTATACAGAAACATTAGATAGGTGACAATTGTCTCTGAAGTAAGAAACAAATGAAACTAGAAGAGTTTTTTATCAAGGTCTTCACTTAAATTCTATAGGAGGGGTAAATTTAGTCCAGCAGTAATTTCCATGTATGTTAGTGAAGAAGGTAGCATCTATAGTATAACCAGTAAAATCAGATATCTTACACATGTTCTGTTTCTTTACTTGATCATTAACAGCAACAACTTTTACCTCAAGGGCCCTTTTCATGTAAATGGATATCCCAAGGAGGTTAGTATTTAATTATATATCAGCAATGAAGAAAGAGAATACAGGAAACAAAAATGGCAGTCATTATAAACCACCAGAAACCTGTACAAATGTGAATCGGTACATTGGTAACTAGTAGCAAGCAAGATAGAAATTTAGTAATGACAGGCCACGTCTACATGAGACACTGCACGGTTGTTACTGAACAGTCATTTAGTACTTTAGAACATTTGTACTGTTTAGTAACAACTGTGCAGTGTCTCATGTAGATGCGGTCTGTCATTACCAAATTTCATATCTTGCTTGCTACTTATATGTACTAAATGACTGTGCAGTAACTGGAGTTATTGCGCAGTCGCGCCTACTAATGGTTGTCTCATGATGCTGACTGTACAGTAGCTTGTGACTGCTGCACAGAGGCATTGCATCATACTTCCTGTCATGTGATGCTACTTCACAATAGTCATGGACTACTGCGCATTTAGCATCTTGTGTACACACAGCTACAGTATATTCTCCATCTTTATGCTAGTGAAATCTTGTCATAACTTTAAATATTTTCCAAAAAATAAGTTCCAAAAAACTTACATGCAATAGTTCTGTAGTATATTTTAATTACAAACCACCTATGTATTTAATAGTGTATTAAATGGTGATTGACTATATTCAGGCAGTTGAATATTTCCAGATATTTTCAGTTACTAATGCCATTCAGATGTTTGGCTGCTCATATCTTGGTTTGCTACTGTGAGGAGCTTAATAGATTAGCATGGTCATATCTTTGCAAAACTTGGCCCAAGCGGTATTTGAGATGTCACATGGTGTTCTCTTCTTTTCTACCGGTGGAGGAGGAGGAAAGATTTCCAGTCTTCTAAAATGTCACAATAGAGGGAGAAACCATCAGTCCAGCTTTTCTCCTCTCTTCAGTTCCTCCAGCATCCATATCACCACTTTTCATCTCACAAAAATGTATAGTCCTACAACATTCCTGAGGCACACACTTCAAAGTTCACATGCATGGGGCTCAGTGGTGTGATTCTAAGGCCTATGAATGAAGGGAGAGGTTTGTGACCCTGAATGATACCAGGAATATTGGGAGGAGCAAGTCTCCATTACTGCCCTACTAGGTCAAAAGCCAGATGAATGATTTTATAATATCAGAAAAGGGAAACAACCCCATACCCTGTCCTCAAAACTTTACAGAGTGTAGAAGGATACAAGTACTCTCCACTATTATATAGTTAAAGGAAACTCATGGAGAAATATCCCACTATATAGATCCAATAATACTAATAAAGCTAGTGTCTGATATTGTCCAAATGTTACAGTCCTTGAATATAAGCATTACTCATTTATAAAAGGATTTGCTAATAGCTGTAAAATAGATATTTTGTCATGTAGATCTTTTTTTACAGAAGGTCAAAAGGAAAACGTGTTGGTCAGGTGCCGTATAAAAAATGGTTCTGATGCAGATTTAGAGATTCTTTTGATTATCTGATGATTAAAATATATTGTAGATAATACTATCTGATATATTTTGTTAATATTCTGCTGTTTGGCTCAGGTATGAGGTATTTTATATTTCAGCATGTTCACATAAGTGATTTAAAAGGAACTGATATCGCTGAGAGCAATATCTGGAAAGCATAGTAAAAGCATAGTAATTGGATATTGTAGTAATTTGAGCTGCTACTGAATGACAGAAAATTTTACATTGAAAATGTTAAGATAAGGTAAAAGATCATTTAATTATTTAAGATACCAACCCAAGATATTTTACTTTTAATAGCAAGCTAGAAATCTCATGAAGTCTGTGGAGTGACTCTAGATTTCCAATGGTGTAAATGAGATCAGAATCTGACACTTTTTAATGTTTTCTATACTAATGACTGTTAAATAACCCTGCTTATCTGGTTGAAACTGAGACAGTAAATCAGACTGATATTTTTCATCACAAATCTACATATAATAGGTAATTTTATACCAGTGTCCTCCCATCTAAATAGAACAAATATTTCTGAAAGCAAAAACTTGGCTAACTCTTCTGTATTTTTCTTAGAAGATTAAATATCTTTAATCGGTAAACATCTGGATATAAAATAATGTAAAATTTAGTTTTAAAACTATTCACTTACAGCCATTTAGGAGACATTATTTTAATTCATTATGCTTCTATGAAATCCCTGACTACTTTGCCAAAATATGTAGCCATAGATGTAAAAGTAATCCAGAAAGTGTTTAGGTAGGTTTCCCTAGAACTGTAAACTCATGTTTTCCCCTTGGCCTGATTCTCTGTTAAGAATTCAGTTTGAATCTAGTCTTGACCCACTGTTCTCAAAACGATGTCAGTCTAGATCTCTGACTCTTCCTGCATAATTAGGGCCATTTCTTTCAGAAGAGCTCCCATCTGGTTGGTTTTACTTCTCCGAAGGGTACTCAGTCTAGTCTAACTTGTCAAAGAAGCCAACTCAGCTCCATGTCACAGAAGATGTGAAGTCCTAGTCCACTGAATGGCAGTCTCTTTGCTTTATTCCTGCTTGTAAAAACTCACTTCTTATTCATCTTGTATGGTGGCTAACTTGACTGGCAATTGAACTTTTCAAAATACAATGCAGGGCATGTTTAATGATTGAAAATACTTTCATTAGAAATAACAACTTGAAAAATAGTTATTGCATGAATATGTTTCCATGAACATTTTATAACTGATTCCCCAAATGTCTTTCTTGGGCACGTCTCTTATTTTAGCATTTTTAAAGTTAACAGTTCTCTTTTCCTTATTTTCATTTTTCATATTCCATTACACTTGATGAGACTGGAAATTTTCATTTGAGACTTGAAGATATGAAACTGGTTCAGCACATTGCATGCAAGGCAAACAAGTGGAAATCAAGTGGTGAGAGTAAGAGACTTATTAATTATTCACACAACTAAATGTATTGAAAAGCCCACATTATACAGCTCACAAAGGAGTATCTCTGAGTCCAATGAGGGGTGGAGTAACTGCCTTTGAATATAATTAGAATTCAGCTGACATATAAGGCAATGAATCTCAAAGTGATGATGAGAATTTTAAATTAAGCTAGGATTTTCAAAGAAGCTTTACACTTTTGGATTCCCAGGTCCCACTGGGACGTGGGCACCTAACTCCATTAGGCTGTTTTGAAAATCGCAGTCCAGTCTAATACAGAAGTCTTATCCATTGTTTCTGACTGACTTGATTTCTGTCTACCTACCTACCATAAGATCCATATAGGATCAGTAACATACAATATAAGTGTGGCATGCCTGGAGTTTCCCCAAAGACAAAGAATATATATTAACTGGGGAATACCACCTACAGCTGGCAAATGAATGTGAGGATGGATGGATATAAGAAGACATCTCTTACTAAATTTTGAGCCAAATATATTAATCGTTTTCATTATATCTGATGAAAAGCAATTATTAATTCTTGGACCCCTTAATGAACTAGTCTAAGTAGAATGATGATTCTTTTCATCTCCTTTTTTCTATTTTGTTTTGAATTTGTATCTAAATGAAACAAAGGTTGAATAGATTTGCATGGAGAAGCATCTGTATAAATTATTATAGATTGGTATAATTTAAGTTATAGGATATAAATGTTCTGGATTAATTAAATTTCATGGCTCTTGTGTACTTAATTCCTAAGTCATATTTTACCAAGATTTAGATTTATGTATTATTTATCTAAAAGTTGCACCCTTACTGAGGTCTAAAAATGAGTTGTTACTCTGTTTTTAATATTACTTTGTCCACTACAATTATATTACCTTTTGATTCCTCTCTGCCAGGGGTTTGCTGAGTTTTGAAAGGACACTTCAAAAGGGTAGCCCTGGGTGGTGGGCTACATCACAGGGGTATGTGACTTGCCTTTGGCCTGAAGGCCACACTTTGGGAATCCTTGGTTTAACTTCAATCAACAAAGTACTGCTGAGCCATGGACGCCATCAAAAGGGCTTGCAGGCCAAACTGGGTCTGCAGGTCACACTTCGGGAATGCCTACTGTATGGCATTCTAGCATCTAATCCTCAATGAATTTGACAGTCTTTCTGTAGCAAATACTGATTTTGTTTATACTAATTTACAGTGTCATAATTATACAGTTGATACTTTCTGGCTTCACTGAGCAACTACCACTTACACTTAGTCAACTGGAATTGCAGATGCATGTTCCTTTCTCTAAACTTGCTTCCATGTCATTCAAATATGCTTCCATGTCATTTTCCTTTAAAAATGATAAATAAATGACAAAAATTAAAGAGTTATTTTCTTCTGCAATCAATTTTTTGCCAACAAAACAAAACAAAATGGTAGTGTAGACATGGTCATACAGCTAAAACGAGCAATTATCCATTAGGTCTCATGTTTCAAATCAAGGTCGAGAAGTTCACAATGTATCATTAAGCAATAGCATACTATAGGTTATGTGTTTTTCCAAACTTATAATTTAGCACTTGCCCAATGAATGCAGTTTGATACCTTTGCTATGTTAATCTGATGTAATATAAGATACAGTGTATAATATCCTGGGGCAGTGATTACAGCAGTTGTTAACATGTTATAATAGCATTAAATTTCACAACTGTAATATTATACATTTCATTTTCTAGGATTATAAGCAGTTCAGGCAAAAAGTCCATCTTTCTTTAAAGGTATGTTTAAATACAGCCCTGATCCAGGGGTGATTAGTGCCATCCATGGAATAAGTCCCAAAAGCGCTTTGCCTCAGACATTTCTCCAAAGCAAAATCACACCACTATGCTACTGGTTGGGGAGAGGAATGTGAAGTATCTATCTATCCTCCTGCTCTCACATCCTCCCCTAACACAGTGGGTAATTCGTACAAGGCAATAAATTGGTTCTTAATTATTCTTGTCCTCGCATGCAATCCAAATCACAGTCTGGCTCTGTCTACACCATATTTAGCATGACAGTATCCCAATCTGGGCCCATGGGTATTCCTGAATATAGGCATCAAATAATAATAATAATAAAAGTAATCCTTTTTAAATGTGGTCTGCTTTTCAATTTCCAATAATTTCATACATTTCACATCTAGCACCGTGTGCCATATCCATACGTGTGTAATTACTTCATTTACATTTGAGATTTGTCTGGTAGGTATTTTAAAAAATACTAGCTGAAAGTGGTGAAATTCATCATATTGGTCTGCCTGTCTGCCTGTCTGTCTGTGTGAATTTAGGAAGCCTTATTGATTGTCAGGCTTTTACTAGTATAAAGTACATTATATAATTCATAATGTATGGTTCTAGAATAAAGGTCTGAAGATAGCATCCTTTGTATAGTGGATAGAAATGTCTGTGGTAATGTCTTTTGCAGTTTTTTGAAAAAATGGTGAAAGCAAAAATTCACCTGTAATGCTCTTAGAATCGATTACTGAAAAGTTTCTTTTGGTTTTAATTGAGAGTTGCAGTTGACTATTGAGTAAATTTAAGGTTTCCTATAACCCAGTAAAACTATTCATTTGCTGTATCACTACTGAATGGATGAAAAATCAGAAGGGATTTTCTAGTACATTGTGGTCATGATGGAAGAGGAGCTATGCTAGTGTTCTTACCACTCAGAGTATATGCAAATACCACTGCTGGGAAAATTAAGGAGATAGATTCTAAAATGAGAAAATCACGATAAACATATTCTGTTTCATTTGCATTAACATCCCAGTTGATTGGTATTAGCATTAGGTTAAAATATTTATAACACTTGTTCTGGATAAATTGTATCAATATAATTTATTATTTAAGGACAAGTGAGAATAATCTGCTTCAGTGAAGATAATATTATTATTCACACTATTCTGATGAATGCCATCTTTAAACAAGTGGAAAAATCATAAGTCTTTGTAAATTCTTAATTTAGAAAACTGTAACAATGTTATGATTTTAAATATCATCTTTTAATTTAGAAAAGGCCACTCAAAAAGAGAAAGATTAACATGAGTAAAAAGAAAGAAGAGGAATGCACCCTGCTGATATTACAAGAGTAAAGTCTGTCATTGATGTGCCAGTTTATTGTTACTGGGTCAAATCAGATTGTCCCCCTGTGAGTAACCCTTTCCTTCAGCTATTTTGAATACCATGATTGGTTCTTTACAGATGTATTTTAAATGTATAGTATTCTCAAATAGAATATATTTGTTTTTGTTTAAAAAATAAATAATATTTGAGAGCTCATTTAACTAATCACAATCCAATCTAAATTGTGGTAATGTATTTCAGATGTATAAAATGTCATATGGACATCCAGATTGTTATAGTTTGCTTTATAAAAAACGATTGTTGTACCCTCAGTTAATCATGCAGACAGACTTTATAGAAGAAATGTATATTATGCATTATAAAAATGTACATCTTAACATTAACAAAGCTTTTGATGCTGTCTCCAATTACATTCTCATAAGTAAGCTAAGGAAAAAAAATCTTAGTAAAACTACTGTAAAATGGGTGCATAACTGATTGGATAATCATGTTCAAAGGGCTGTCATAAATGACATGGTGTCTAATCGGGAAGAGGTTTCAAGTGGGATTAATCAGTGGTCTGGTATGGTTTAGTATCTTCATTAATGACTAGGAAGATGGAATTCAGTGTACATTTGATAATTTTGCAGATGGCACCAGGGTGGAGGGAATAGCAGACACTTTGGGAGGATATGATTAAGGTTTAAAATGACTGATAAATTAGAGAAATGTTCAAAAAGTAATTGAATGAGATTCATTAAGGTGTAGTGCAAAGTACTACACTTAGAATGGAACAATCAAAGGCACAAATACAATTTGGGAAATGTCTGTATGGGCTTCAATACTTCAAAAAATGGCCAATGGTTACAGTTAGGGCCTGGTTTAAACTGTGGAGCCAGTTTGTGGTGCAGCAGCTCCTTCAATTTTGGAGTTTCCCTCACCTATCTCCCCACTGCTGATTGGTGGAGGGGCCCAGTCAGCCCTATCACTTTTCACTTGCTCCTGATGGCTGGGTGGGGAAAACTAGGTTAAAAATGCTTGCTTCTGACTGGACAGGAGACAAAAAACCACAGCATCTATAAAATTGCAGTTTTCACCTTCCAGCCATCAGGAGTGAGTGGCGAGTGCCGGGTTTGGTGGGTCCCTCTGCCAATCAGCTGGGGGCCAGGGGGGACTCCTATATGAAAGGAGACACTGCACCATGAGCTGGGTTTACTATTTAAACCAGGCCCCAGTTATAGTAGATAGGTAGCTGAATATAAGTTGACAGTATCGTATTTTTACAAAAGATAACAGCATACTAGAATATACTAACTGGAGTATTCCATGCAAGTCACTGTGATTCTACTACTTCATTTAGCACTGGTGAGACCTAACCTGGCCTCCTCTGTCCAGTTTTGAGCAACCACTTTCAAGATGTGGACAAATCGGAATGAGTCCATCAGAGAGCAACAAAAATAAGCATAAATCTAGAAAACATGGTATATGAGGAAAGATTGGAAAAACTGGGATAATTTGCTTTTGGGAAGAGAAGACTGAGGGGAGGGGGGATTTGATAAGAGTTTTTAAATAGAATAAGGGTAGTTATAAAGAAGGATGATGGCGATTAACTATTCTTTATGTCTGAAAAGGACAGGATGAAAAATAATGGACTAAAATTACAAGAAGGGAGATTTAGCTACAACTCCACTTGCGCTTTGGCCTTCCAGATTTCATCCTTGAATGCCCAAGCAATATTATTATACATTTCCCTAGTTGTTTGTCCAAGCTTCCACTTCTTCTAAGCTTCCTTTTTGTGTTTTAGCTTGCTGAAGAGATCCCTGCTAAGCCAATCTGGTCTCCTGCCATACTTGCCAGATTTCTTATGCATCAGGATGATTAATTCCTATGCCTTCAGTAAGGTTTCTTTAAAATAAGTATAGCCAGGTCTCCTGGCCTCCTCCTTTGCTTAGAATGGCCTCCCAGAGGATCCTGCTCATCTGTTCCCTGAGTGAGCCAAAGTCTGTTTTTCTGAAGTCCAGGGTCTGTACTCTGCTGCTTTCCATCCTTCCTTTCCTCAGGATCCTGAACTCAGTCACCTAGTAGTTTCTGCTGCTCTAGTTGCCATTTACTACTACATTCCACACCAATTATTCCCTGTTTGTGAGCAGCAGGTCAAGAAGAGCATGGATCCTAGTTGGTCTCTCCAACAATTGCACCAGGAAGTTGTCCCCAGCACTCTCCAAAAATGTCCTGGATTGCCTGTGTACTGCTCTATTGCCCTCCCAGCATATGTCAGGGTGATTGAAGTCTGCCAGGAGAACCAGGGCTTGTGATATGGAAACATCTGCTAGCTGCTTGAAGAAAGCCTCATCCACCTCATCCTCCTGGTTTGGTGGTCTACAGAAGACCCCCCACTTAACATCACTATTGTTGCTGTCCCCTCTAATTCTTGTTAGATAATCCCATCCCTAATCTAGAGATTTTCAACAGGCCTATCTCCAGTTTTATACCAGACCTCTAAGCAATTATACAGGTCTTTTACATAAAGCACAACTCCTCCTCCTCCTCTTCTCCCTTGCAAGTCTTTCCTGAAGAATTTATATCCATCCTTACAGTGCTTCAGACATTTGACCCACCAAGTCTCTGTTATTCCAATCGTGTCATAGTCCCATGCCTGTGCAAGGGCTTCCATTTCTTCCTGCTCATTTCCCAGGCTCTGTCATTCATGTACAGACACTTGAAGTAACTAGCCGATTGCCCTACTTTCTCAGGAAGAATGAGAAGGCCTACACTGTTGCCCCCTCCAGGTTGTGCTTCCCTCAAGTCACTCACTTCCCCACTTACCTCAGGCCTTTGGTCTCCATCTGCTGTCAAACCTAGTTTAAAACTCTCCTCACTAGTTTAGCAAGCCTGTCTGTGAAGATGCCCTTCCCTCTTTGTCAAGTGGATACCAGCTGTTCTTAACAATCCTTCTTGGAACAACATCCCATGTTCAAAGAAGCCAGAGCCCTGCTAGTGAAACGGTCTTGCAGGAGTTTGTAACGGTTCGACCTTGTCATCCCTTGGGGCTCTCTGAATGAGATGACCCCCTCAAATCCCTTCCAGCCCTACTTTTCTATAATTTTATGAATGAGGATTTGAATGAGCAGAGAGCAAGCATTTCATTCATAAAGAGCAACCTGGAAGAATGCAGAAAAATATAAGTGGGCAAAGGAAATAATTTCAAGATAGTACCTCAAGGGAAATGGTAGGACAGTGGTGGGACAGCATGTAAAGAGAAATAAAAACTTATAGCCCTGAAGGTCAGAGCAAAATCAGGAAAAAGTTAGGAAATTACTTCTTATTAATATTAATTTTGGTACAGATGAGGACAGGAAGATTAATTTTAAGGCATGAGCTTGGAAACAAGTGTTAGAATTTGGCTGTACCTGCAGGTCAAAGATGAAAGAGGAGAAAGCATTTCAATAAAATTGAGAAATTGTGGGCCTGAGTGAAATTAGTAGTGCAATAAGGCACATGTTGAAATTACTAATACTGATAAGGAAGAAGGCTTTTCAGAAAGAAAGAAATAGAATCTATATCAAATTTCAGATGGTATCAGTACTATAAGGCAGGAACTGGATGTTATGTGAAATTAGCAGGTGGAAAAAGTCATAATCATAAGGATTTGGTGGCCATGAGATGGAAAATTACAGTAGAATAGGAGATGGAAGATTCAATTAGTAAGATGGTAGAGACAAAAGGGGTGTGAGGGTGACCCAACAAGCAGGAATATGACATAAGTAGGGAGTATTAGAATAAACATCTTGATGGGTCATGCAAGAGGGCAATAAATTAAGAGAACACGGACATTAAATTTGAAAGAAGAATTAGAAGGTAAGAATTACAAAGAAGTGGTCTACAAATTTGTCCACAGTATGTTAATAATGAACTTAATGAAGAGCAATATGGCTAGTATGGAGAGAACACAATCCAATTCCAAGAATCAAAAGGAGGTAGTGTAATATTTTTTGTTTGTTTTGTAATGTTAATAAAGTTCCTTTGATCTCTTCTAATTCTTTTGATATTAAAACATATTTTCCAGCTAATCCTATTGACTTCATTGTTTTGACATCATAATAAAAGTTCAGTAGTTTTCCATCACTTTTCTTTCCTGCCATCTTGACAAGTGTTTGGAGGCAGTGTGTCATTGCTTAAGCATACCAATCAGGTCTGTAGAGATTTGTATTGACCTCATTGTATAATCAGCTTGACATTATAATTTGATCTCCAGGGAGAGAGTAAAACAATTTTCATCACAATTTGATATTGTAATATGATGACCATTGCTAAAAAGAAACTTGCATTTTGACAACATAATGTAATCCTCCATAGTCTTGAGTTGGCATTGTCATAAGATTGTGACAATGCTAAATTCACATGAACAAAGCTGGCATTATACAATAAAAAACTTAAGGTACATATTGTGCATAATGAACAAATGAGATAACTGGCCATAAATTTTGTCTGGAAATTAAAAGATGTCTAATCACCAGAATGGTGAAGTTCTTGAACAGCCTCCCAATAGCAATAATGGAGACAAATGTCCTAATTCGTTTTAAAATGGAGTTTGATCAGTTCATGAAAGGAACTATAGGAGGTGTTTACCTGAGATAGCAGAAAATTAGACTCAGTGTCCCAACAAGTCCCTTTCAGTCCAATGTCTCTATAATCATTGACTCCTTTTTCAGTTCTTGAATGTAAAACAAAATTAAATCATTTAGAAACTAGTTTCCATATAGGACTTACTAACAAGGAAACTTATTTTTGCACATGTTTAGTGTTAAACTATTTAATTTCAAGGCAATATCCTGAAGAGTATTATGTAGGTTTTGTTATATTACCTCTACGTGCCATTCCTCATCTACTCTGTGCTGAAAAACAAATCTCTTGGAGTGAAGAAGTAAATCCTGTATAGGTCCATTTAATTCTTGGCCTTCAACATTGAAACTGATAACATGCATGACACACTGTGCTTGAAATCATGACTTACTTGATTTGGATATCAGTCCCCTAGGATTTGGACTGATACTGACTTACTTCACATAGGTCATCAGGAAGTTGTCTTTTGAACAAGTGTAAAATCTTGTGAATTTTATTACCAGTCCCTTTAGTCAGCCTATATCTCCTGCAAGATTCAGATTTAAATTTTCACTGTGGATATATCTTATGAAAATTGTAATTAAATAATAAAACATGAACATGATCCTAGCATGATACCATAGTCTTAATATTATATAAGATGGGTCTTTTGGTTGTCTCATTTTACATATAAAAATGCTCACCTTTGCTGGACCTGGAAAACCAATGCTAGTAGTATCCTTTCTACCTCAGTGGGAGTGGAGGTGTTTCATTTTGCTTTCCATCTTGGTAAGGAGGTGGCTTCTTTTGATTTACTTGTGAGTTGCTTTGGTCTCCTAATGAAGAGGAAAATTGATTGGCATTTTAGGATCTCTTAGATTAGTCTTCATTCACTGCTCTGACCTACAAATTATTAGTTCTGGATTATGCCAGGTCTTAAGCTATAGTATTGAACCTTTCTGAATTGTTACCACTCAACAGATTAATTAGTAGGATGGGGGTTCCATCTCCCTTATTAGATGTTAGACCTTTGTTATTTTTTGGCCACAGCTGTAACCAAGTGTCTTTACCCAGTGACAGCCTCAGTTAAGGCATCTTGCAAGGTTGCATCTAAAGTTGCTTTCAGTGATAGGTTTGCCATGTATCCAAGAACAGCTTCAGGACTCACACTTGCCATGGAACAGAACAAGCAAGGCCCTGCCCTCCTGTCAGGGTGCTGCCCTCAGCACCATGTGCTCTGTACCAGGTGATGCCTCCAAGCCCAGAGAAGGAGAAGCACTCTGGTATCTGCAGAACTTTGTGAGGTGACACCTTCAGAACCAGTGACACTGTCTGGGCAACTTGCATCATTGGACAACTGTATCCCAGAGGCTACTTGTGAGGTGTCACTAGGGCTCTCTGGTGTTCCTCCACTCACTGCCAGCCATTTTTTCCATGGGAACTTTCTAATGGAGTTGCCCCCAGTTGCACCCTCAGGGCCCTGCTCAGCAGCACCTGCTGAGTCTGGGTGATTCCTTGAGGCAGTGAGATGAGATATCTTCAAGGGCTGACTCTAGGGCAGTGCCACCTTGTGTGATCCTAGTGTCAGAATGGGTAGCACAGGGCTGAGGACACCTTGTGGGACAGAGATGTTGGAACCACAGGTTTGGGTGTAACTGGGGGCACCTGGCATGGAGGCCTCAGTGTGTGGCAGCACTGGGATACATGGGGCTACATGAAGGGCACACTTCTGTGTTTCTAGGGGTGCTCAGTCTACTTGGTGAGGATCAGTGACAGGGCCTGTCTCACTGTGGACTCTTCAGACTCAGAGTTTGCTGCAGGCATGCAGGACCTGGTTTGGGACTTGCAGGTTGGGATGGGCCCAGGAAAAAGAGTAAATAACAAGTTTTGTACCTTGGGCCAAACCTCCTTGTGCCCTGAGGTGTGTGTGGGAGGGTGCTGAATGCTGGAGAATAGGGAGAGGCAAGAAGGATGGTCAGTTTTCCTGTCTGAGGGACACAAAGCACTGGCCGGTGTTTTTGTTGCTGTGTCCTGCACCTAGCTTCTATGGCTAGGGAGCATGAGGCTGTTCCCTCTACCCTCCAGCCCTATCCCTGCCTCCATGTAGCACAGGGCTAGTCCCACCTCTCCCTTACCCACCCCCACTCTGGTTGGGTGGCACAGAGCTGTTCCACCTCCTTGTCCTCCTGCCTGGGCAGCAGAGTGCTTTCCCCTTCCCTGCCAAGCTGTGCAGATTTGTCAAACACCCCCAGCCCCTCTGGGCAGTGGTGGAGCAGTGGAGAAGGTAAGCAGGGCTGGCCTGTCAGTCAGGGCCTCCCCTCCCCTCTTCATGCACAACCCTGGCCCCACCCCTCACATGCCACACCTACTGGCTGCACATGCCGCTTGTGGCATGTGTGCTGTGGGTTAGCCATTAGTGATCTGGAACATGGAAATTTCCTTGTTAGATAATTTAAAAGAGTTCTTAATGATAATTGAAAATATTAATAACTTTTTTCTGAGCAATGATCTGCTGCTTGTAAATTGAAAACAAAAAGGGAGGGGGTAATTTGCTAATTATATGTACAAATATGTTAATCTTGTAACCAAAAAGAGATTACATTTTCATAGACTAGAGAACACTTCCAAACCATTGCTTTGTTGTGTTATCATTTCAAATTTTATGTGCAAAATTTGATCCCAATCCTGTAAAATTGTTTGGATAATAAAAACTCTTCGTGGTAAAAGATATATATTTACCCAAAGTCTGGAAAAAGAAACACACTAACACTTGCTTCAGTCATGACACTTTATATAAAGAATATTTTTATGTTTTCTGAAGAGTGGAAATTGGGGCTTTTTAACTTTACAAGAGGGGTTTTGCACCTTAAGCTAAAAAGTCTAGCGTGGCAGCATGAGTAGCAAGCAGTTAGCTCTGAAGATTGAAGAGAAACGGATATTTAAGATTTTGCAAGTTTCCAGGTGTTTGATGCTGATGTTGATACAAGTTGAATTAACAAGTTTTTCACATGCATTTATTTTTCACAAGGAGATCACATCATAACACAAGAATGGCACAGACACGAGTGGTATGTGGCAATTTGTCCATGCAATTGTGAAGATTAATGTTCTATCTACAATTATTTTAAAGTATGTACTGCTTATATAAAGCAGAACTGAAAAAAAAGCTATCAGTCAAAATGCTGATGACTTACAAAGCACTGAAATAAATAGCTGATGATGCACAACATTTTTAAATAAAAGTTTCTTTCAACATGTTGTGCATCATCAATCATTTATTTCTACATTATGAAAGAACTCAACGAAAATATTAGCTCTTTTTTGGGCAGTTATTTAACAACTGTACTGTAGAAATGTGGGGATGTAAGTATAAATTATTGATAAAAACTGAGTTTGAAATTCCCATAATATTCCTGTAGCCCCATCTAATTCTATTTGGATTGCAGATTGAAACTGTGATCTTTCCCCAACCCTGGTCAACTCCATGAGATACAGGAATATATATGGAGAGGCTATTTCTTGATCTGAATGGGGTACAGACTTCTCAGACAGATGCAATGTAATACTGGTCAGGCCTTATGAAATTACCTTAACATGCCTCCATACCTGAGAGGGAATGTACAGTTCCATCTCAACTGGTTGTAAATATTGGACTAAAGAAATTCTTTGTAGTGTCTCAGAAGTGATCAGTGCCTTCACCCTGCGTCTTTCTATGGGGATGGCATCTTCTAGCAGTCTAACAGGCCACCACAAGAACATCTTGTAAAAGGGTTGTTAAGCCTAAAATGGCCATTTCTACATGAGATACTGACTGTCACAGTTGTTACTGTGCAGTTGCGCTGCTGAAAAGCTTTTTTTGTGATGCTAACTGCACAGTAGCCCGAGACTACTGCACAGTAGCATCACGTCACGCTTCCTGGTACACAACGCTACTGTGCAGTAGCCACAGGCCACTGCACAGTCAGCATCTTGCGCAGATGTGGCCACTGATACTTTTATGAGGGACTGAATCAGTCTCACCACAGCTTTGCAACAGGTAGTATGTTTATCTCAATTAAATGCTTTTTTTCTTGGTTGCTTTAAAAACTCTAGAAAATATGCATCTTATTCATTACTTCCCACCAGTGTGTAGCTCTAGCCAATAGTGGATGAATAAGATGGTCATTATTGTCTGTAAAATTGATAAGAATCTTATTTACCTTCAGTCAGCATCTTCTAAAGTAAAGAAACTGGATTTCTCTTTTCAACATCGTGCAGCTGGCCAGTGGTTTTTCAGAAGAATGCAGATTAAATTTAATTTGTAATACATCTCTCTACAATATGATCTATTGATGATCTCGATGATCTACTGAGGTCCCTTCGAACCCTAACATCTATGAATCTACGAATAGTGAAAATTTGTTATCTATGTACCTTGATAAGATCGTGTGTGACTTCCTATAAAATCTTCCACTAAACTGTATCTATATTGTCTCCCTGTGGGACAATAGCTAGAAAGGTCCTTTGTGTCCAAATGTGGTAATGATTCTTCATTAGAATGAAATAACTCAAATGTAAAAGTAGGGAATGGCTAGATGTCCATATTCTAGTTGCTTAGTTTTTCTTTTTTCCACTTATTGTAGTTTCATTTTTGTGAGATTATTTTAGACTAAAGCATTACTTAGTAAGAATTGGGCAGCAATCTGCATGAGAACGCAGAGTCTTCTAAACTGAGAAAGGGACAACTTTCCAAGCCCCAAAGCAGCAGATGAATTCCAATTCTATCTCATTTTTGAAGGGTAATTAATTATTAAAATACTTTAAGACTTCAGTGCTCATATTGTCTTCATTCAGTATACAAGTAGGGCAATTGATGTGAATCCCAACATCTGGCAATCAGAGTGTTTTAATGAGTTACTTTTTAAAGAAATATCTGCCTGGTGGCAGGGTCTATAATGCAATTAGATGCATTAGCACTTTCTCAGTCATTTGGGGGTATTTTTCATGAGAAAAATGTGATTAGTGAGAGCTGTAAAATGTTTGTACTTTTAGAAGATGGAACAGCCTAAAATGTGTGTGCTTCAGCTCTATGAAGAGAAGCATAGTAAAAAGATATGCGTAGGTCAGTGATTCTCAACCAAGATGCCGCAGTACCCTGGGGTGCTTGAGATCCTTTCAAGTGTTCCACAGGGTGTCGTGCAATTTTAGCATTGTTCGGTATGCAAACATGATTCACAAGATAAACCCAGAGATTTTGAATAGGAATACAGGATGTTAAAGACACTCTGACCTGTTGTGGTCTTTCTGAATTCTTTTTGAATTCTTCTGCTCTATTATTTTTCTATAGTAAAAAACAGAGTGAAAATTAAAGATGGCATTTTCTGAGGGGTGCCTTGAGTGTATCAAGGGGTACCTCATGTTTAATAAGGTTGAGAATCACTGACAGAGGTAGCCTACTTGCAACAAATTCTCATTGTCTTTTTGAGAAATGTAAAGCTTCTGTAGTCTTAAGCACTAAACTAGCTAAAGTAGTCACACATGGTGTTTACAGATGTGCTCCAAGAGTGGCTGGAGAGCAGGGCACTTTAATTAGAATGGGTCTCAGAGAATCACTGTAATTAAGGTGCCTGGAGCATCATATATATCAGTGGCCCCGTGATGAAAAATGGCAGCAAGGGCACTTTAATTAAAGCTCATCAAACAAGCTTTAGTTAAAGCACCCTTGCTGCCATTTTTTAGCATGGGGATGTTGATACAAGTAATGCTCGAGTCTGCTCCAACGCACTGTAATTATAGTGCATTGGAGTAGCCTTGCTGCATTTGTATAGGCATCCATAATAAAAGGCCATTGTCACAAATGAACTTTTCAGCCACAACATTAGAAGATGGATGTGTGCTTTAGGATAAAGATAATCTTGAACAGTTTGCACTTGTTTATGAATTACTTAAAATTAAAATAAACAATTAAAATTTAAGAAAATGTTCAAGTAGTTGTAGGATGAATTTATATTTCTTTGTAAGCAGTGATTGGGTTCAAAGCATCAATATTCTTGATTTTTAGGCATCCATTTTCAATAATTTTATTACATATATCATTTCATTGGATTCTTTTGAGTACATTTTTAATTCCAGTCTAATACTCAAAGTGTATAGACAACATTTCAGGATTTTTTAATTAAACTTACTACAGCAAAGCAATCCTGTTCAGCAGCTTTATATTTGTATCCATGTCTTGAGACTGCTGAATATTCAGTTATAGGACCAAAAAGAAATCCTTTTGTTTCTCTGAGAATTGCACTAGTATTAATGTTGAAAATTCTACATTCATATAATGGTACTTGTGAATAATACCTAACTTCTTTTCAGAAAATTGGATGTCATGGTTAGGAATGAAATTCCTGCAATAGATAATAACTGCAAAAATGTACATTTATGTATTGTGTGCATGTAGCAATTACAAATATGTAAATTATGATACTGTTTATGTGTAGGTATAAATGTTTTATTTTTTCTTTTTCTCTTTTACAAAACAGTAACAATTATTTAAGCTTACAAAAAGAAATAAATGCTATTCAATATTTGCATAATGTGGTTAGCATATAGAAATGCATTAGTAATTATTGTGCTATAAGGCAAAACTATTGTCTACAAGTTATCTAACATAATTTGAACTTTTATGCTGCAGAAAGGTTAATCATAGCATTTTAAAATAAATTAAATTGTGCAAATAACTAAATGGGAATTTTGTTTCTAAGTATTTGTCAGCAGTAAGGTTTCTGAGGTATTAGGATAGGTTCTAATTGAAACAGTGAACTTCATGTCCTTTTATTTTTTGCCATCAGCCTATGAATATAATTTCTGCTGATTTAAGAAACTCATGTCAGGGCAGTAAGTATGCAATTAGCTTTAGTTTAAGTGATAGCAACATGCTGTAAATAAGATTCTTAATTGTGTTTGCAAGATTAAAATTCAGTTTCATTGTTTTTCCCCTTATTTCTTTGGTGGCTTTGTGGTATATTCACATTGCTACCTCTAAATGAATGTCAACTTGTTTTACCTCGACTGCAGCCGATCGATACTTCATTAGGCTGAATTGTCTTGTGCCCATGCAACCTTGAAGCTGTGGCTTAATTACCATCCGTATTATGCAGTAGCTCAGAGAGCTGTGCTCAGCTGTGTCAGTTTTGAACAAAAGCCATGCTGTTGCCTGTATTTAGGAAAAATGGACTTTTGAAGTGTAGAACTATAATACTTTCATAAGTTAACACTTCATAATTATAACCCCTTTCATAATCTTAGTATAGTTTCCAGTAAGTTTACATTTTAAAATATTTCTACATATTGCAAAACTTTTAAAAGACAAGTACCTTTGCTTTTCATGTTCAGCTCATTGTTGATTTAAGATAATTTTAAATTAATGGCAAAGTAACATTCATCTGAAGGAGAAGACAGGGGAAAGTGCAGTCAAATGGCAATCATGACAAATGACATCTCTTGTCTGAGAGTCATTTTTCCTCACTAGACTGATTTGTCATCCTCGCTTTTGACATTTTTCATCTTGCTATGAAATCACATTGACAGAATAAGATATTTCTACACTTAACAGTGGGCCAGAGAAGATGGGCCTATGCCTTTATTTATTTTTTGTTTTACATTTACAATTTTGTAAAATGTATAAGCAACCAACTAGTAACACCATCCTACTATCCTTGTAAAATGTAAAGTTCATATTGCATTATAATTGGAAAGTAAAGGTTGTAGTTTCATTTGCATAAGATCATTTATGCATCCCAGATTAAAATAAACCTATCTTGGAGTAATGTTCCATTCAAAGTGAGTATTACCAACACAGCTGCACATTGCATGAAGGCTGCATAACTTTTAAGTCCATTGACCATAACCCTTTTCTTGTAGACATGGTTCATGAGTTCTTACATCAGAACCACAAAATGCCACATTTATTCCTTCTGTAAACATTTTCCCCTGTGCGAATAATCAGCATTATCCACTGTACAGACTATAAACCATGTACTACAAACATGAACTTCATGTTCCTGCCATGCTTATATTCAAAAGATGACTAGGAGACAACTCGGAATCTTCTGAACTTTTTTTATGTTCCATTTAATCAGAAATCTTCTGCTTTGGTCTTTGTAGGATTTTTAGGAGGAAAAGACATGTATATTCATTACTAGGGATCCTGGTTTTCTCTCTTTAAAAATAAAAAAAATCTCTGATTTGAAAAACCCCAAATTCTCTGATATAAAAAAGCAAAAATCCATGTTTTTCTGTGATTAAAATGAAATGCTACCATATATATATATATATATATATATAGGAATCAGTTTAATACAATGTTTTATTACAATTTTAAGGCAATTTGGAAGCCTACCATTGCTTCAAACATTATAATAAAATACATTCTAAATACCTATATATTTTGATGTTTGCTTTTGGTTTTTTATCATAGAAAATCAGATGTCTCTCTGCCCCCTTCGCTCACTAGGATGTGGGTCCAGCTGCAGCTGCCCCCTTCCCCCTGCTTTGTGGTGCTGAGCAGCCCTGATATGCTGGTGCCCCTCATTCCCAAGCTACAGTAACCCAGCTCTACCAGTGGAAGTTTGAAGATGTTTTGTTAATTTTTGATTAAATTACTCATGGTTCACTTTTACACTACTTAAATCCTGTCATAGTTTGAAACAGAAAGGGCAAAATGTTGTAAGAAAAATGCAGCTCACTGTATTTCTTGTCTAATTGGAAGAAGAAATTATGGAAGATGTTTTTGGGTATTTAGCCAAATCAAATCATATATTTCATCCAAGGAGGGGATTCTCCTGGGAAGGGCAACAAGGATGATTAGTGGTATATAGGGGCTTCCATATGAGAAGAGACTAAGGAAGCTAGGCCTATTCAATTTAGAAAAGAGATGCTTGAGGGGGGACGTGATAAGGATTAACACAATACAAAATGGTGAAGAGAAAGTAAATACAGGCAGTCCTCAGACTTACAACATAATTGGTTCTTGACAACTGCATTGTAAGTCGAAATGCCATAACTTGGAAACAGTTTTCCCACAGGAACAATGTTATAAATGGGGGATTGGCTCCTTTATAACGTTCAATACAGGTGCGGCCAGCTGGTACGCATGTTATGGTGTAAGGGGGAAGAGGGAATGGGCATGGGGGGCAGATAAATGCCCCCTATGGTAAGGAAAGGAGTGAGGCTGGGGCTGGGGCTGGGGCTGGGACAGGGGCTAGGGCAAGCTCTGCCCAGCTGGGGTGGGACAACTGCGGAATAGAGCTGTGGCTTGTTTGTGGGGCATGGGTGGGGGCAGTCCCACCACTGTGCTCCTCTGGTCTGGGAGGGCATGGGGGGGCGTGTGCCCCCAGATCTGCACTGGGCAAAGCAGGGTGGGATGCGGCAGGGCAGACAGTCCAGGGATACACCACGCTACACTCCAGGTGGGCAGTGGAGGCTATTGGGGGGCTACACCAAAATTTCAGGTGGCTACAGCCCTCCCTCCCATAGCCCCTGCTCCATAGCCCACCCTGAGCAGCCCACCCTGCCGTGATCCAGAGGCACACAACCCTCCCCCCCATGCCCACCCACTGCATGCCCAGATGGGGCAGGGCAGGACAGATGCAGGATGGAGCTGCAGCTTACCCATGGGAAACAGGAAAGGGTGGAGGCAGTTCCCGCCACTATGCTCTGCTCATCAGGAGGCAGTGAAGAGGCTTTGTCCTGCATCCACCCCATCCTGACTGGGGTGCCACTGCCACCTATCTGAAGTGCAGCCTGGTGCAGCTCCGGCCCCACTCACCCTGCCATGCAGAGGTCTGGGGGGGTCACATCCCCCATGGCCCCCCGGACAAGCAGTGCGAGCAGTGGCAGAAGCTGCCAGACAGCAGCTCCCAGACCAGTGGTGCACAGCAGCAGGAGCTGCCTCCCCCTCCTATCACTCCCTGGATGAGCCATGGCTCCATCCTGCACACGCCCCACCCCAGCTGGGCAGTGCTTGCCCCACCCCAGCTGGGCAGTGCTTGCCCCAGCTCCTGTCCCAGCCCTAGCCTCACTCCCTCCCTCATTGCAAGGGGTGTTGATCTGCCCTCCTACGCCCCTTCCCTCCTCTCTCCCCTTCTACCACAACAGGCTTACTAGCTGGACACAACTGTATCAAGCATTGTTTACCTGAAACCCACATTGGAATGTTGAAACAGGGTGTCAATTTATGAATGTTGTAAGTGTCATTCATCGTAATTTGAAAAGTTGTAAGTTGAGGACTTCCTATAGGGATTTACTATTTACTGTCTCTGACAATTCAAGAACTAGGGGCCACAAAATAAAACTAGTAGGTAGTAAGTTTAAAACCAACAAAACAAAGTTTTTTTTTTTTCATACAGCATATAATTAAACTGTGGAACTCATTGCTACCAGATGTGGTGCAAGTTGATTCAGTCTTGTCCACTTCCTTGTAATTGCCATGGAGAAGAAGATCACAAGCACAAAATTTGAACAGAATGATGTCAAAGTTAGTGGAAGCCTATAAAAATATACTGCTAGAATTGATTATCTGCATCTATGTTATTACAAAAGAATGGAAGAAATGAATGTGTGTGGTAGTCATCATGAATGAATCCAGTATCATGGTGAGGGGGGTACAGCCCATTCTGCTTTTGCTTCCCAGAGGGTGGGCAGTTAGTTCTCTGAGCTTGCTGGCATATCAGTGAGCAGCTGGCAGAGCTTCACATGTTCCATGAGCTATCTAAGTTTTCTAACTGATTGGCACAGGCTCTTTATGTGCATAAGATTTTCTTAGGCACACATTATGTGCATAAGATTTTCTTTTATTAGTTAGGTGCATTGTTATATGTCTAATATCTTTGCCTGAGAGAAGTCAGTATTAGTTTCAGCTTCTCAAAAATGTGTTAAAAGATACCACTATGCCATTAATGAAGTATTGAAAATTACATCCTTCTCTAGTCATAGAATGTAGTACTAAGAAAAATGTAAATTTTGTAATGTCAGGACAAACTACCTACTTACATTTTTATCCTAAAAGGAAATGTGTTAGACCAAAAAATCATTATAGTACTTGGTTTTGTATATTTTCCTAGATAGAAATATCATTATTAATAAGAAACCATTTCAAAATAGCTTTCAGTCAACAGCAACTGTGAGCAGTATGCATCTTGATGATCTCTGCATGCAACACAAACATTTGGTAGAATTTGGAGACTAAAATTTTCTGTTACCCTAAAGATGACCCCTCTAGTACATGTCTGGAGCAGATTGATATAGGAAAGTGATCACTAGAAGAAGGAGGCGTACACCAAATGGAAGGGAGGGGTCATCACCAGGGAGGACTATACCTCCATTGCTCAGGACTGTAGGGAGACTTTTAGGAAGGCCAAGGCGGAGATGGAACTGGAACTAGCAACCCAGATCAAGGATAACAAGAAATCCTTTTTTAAATATAGGGGGTAAAAAGAAGGTTCTGAATAATGTGGGGCCTCTGCAGGACACGCTTGGAAATCTAGTGGTCTCACCAGATGAAAAAGCTGACCTATTTAACAATTTCTTTGCCTCCATTTTTCTGAGTGGGGACCAGGTCATCCCCCCACCAGGATTCCCAGTGGTCCCAGGGGAGGTGCAGCCAGGCCCAGGGTCAGTGAAGACCTAGTCAGGGAACTTCTTGAGGGACTGGACATGTTCAAATCAGTAGGTCCTGACAATCTCCATCCCAGAGTGCTGAGGGAATTAACAGAGGTCATTGCAGGACCCCTGGCACAGCTTTATGAGCACTCGTGGTGCTCTGGTGAGGTGGAAAAGGGCCAATGCGGTCCCCATTTTCAAAAAAGGGAGAAAGGAGGACCCAGGAAATTATAGTCTGTTAGTCTTTCCTCGGTCCTGGGGAAGCTCTTTGAGAATATTAACCAGGTGCACATCTGTGACGGGCAAGCAGGAGAGTGTATGCTTAGGGGCAACCAACATGGGTTCATTCAAGGCAGGTCCTGTCAGACCAACCTGGTGGCCTTCTATGACCAGCTAACAAAATCCTTAGATGCAGGTGTCGCAGTGGATGTAGTCTTTCTGGACTTTAGGAAGGCCTTCAACACTGTCTCTCACCCCATTCTTGTTAAAAAAAAATAGGAGATTCTGGTGTCGATGCCTACATAGTCAGATGGGTCACCAACTGGCTGGAGGGCCGCACCCAGAGAGTGGTGGTGGATGGGTCATTTTCAACCTGGAGGGATGTGGGCGCACTGTTCAACATCTTCATCAGCAACTTGAACGAGGGGGTGAAAAGCACCTTGTCCAAATTTCGGATGACACTAAGATGTGGGGAAAAGTGGGCATGCTAGAAGGGAGGGACAGGCTGCAATTGGATCTGGACAGGTTACAGGAGTGGGTGGATGAGAATAAGATGGGATTCAATACTGACAGTGCAGGGTACTGCACCTAGGGAGAAAGAACCAGCAGCATACCTTCAGTCTGGGGAACTCCCCTCTTGTCAGCACAGAGGCAGAAAAGGATCTTGGAGTTATTATAGCCTCCAAGATGAACATGGGCCACCAATGTGGGGATGCCATCAGGAAGGCTAATCGCATCTTGTCATGCATCCACAGATGCATCACGAGCAGGTCCAAGGAGGTGATCCTCCCCGCCATGCGAAGCCGGTCAGACCTCAGTTGGAGTACTGCATCCAGTTCTGGGCACCACACTTCAGGAGGGATGTGGACAGCATCGAGAGGGTCCAGAGGAGGGCCACTCTCATGATCAGGGGTCAGCAGGGCAGGCCCTACGAGGAGAGGCTAAGGGACCTGAACCTGTTCAGCCTCCACAAGAGAAGGCTGAGAGGGGATCTGGTGGCCATCTATAAACTGGCCGAGGGAGACCAGCAGGCAATGGGAGAGTCCCTGTTCCCCCGAGCACTACTGGGAGTAACAAGGAATAATGGCCATAAGTTGATGGAGAGTAGATTCAAGCTAGATATCAGGAGGCACTACTTCACAGACAGGGTGGCTAGGATCTGCAAACAACTTCCAAAGGAAGTGGTGCTCGTTTCTACCCTGGGGGTCTTCAAAAGGAGGCTAGATAGACACCTTGCCGGGGTCATTTGACCCCAGCATTCTTTCCTGCCCATGGCGGGGGTTGGACTTGATGATCTGATCAGGTCCCTTCTGATCCTACCAAGTATGAAACTACTCCTGCCCTTTCTGCCTTCTTTATGGATACATGAAAGACTGTCTCTTCCATGAGCCCAAAGAAGTCCTCATATCTTTAATACTGAACCATAAGCAAGAAAGCTAAGGAAGTATGGGTGGGATGAATAGACTGTAAGGTGGATAGAAAACTGACTGGGTCATCAGGATCAAAGAGTAGTAGTCAATGGTTTGATGTCTAGTTGGCAGCTGGTATCAACGGGAGTGCCCCAGGGTTTGGTTCTGGGGCCAATTTTGTTCAATACCATCATCAATGATCTGGAAGATGAAATGGAGCGTGCCCTCCCTCAACAAGTTTGCAAATGATATCAAGCTGGGGGGACTAGTAAATACACTGGAGGGTAGGGCTAGGATTCAGAGAGACCTTGACAAATTGAGGATTGGACCCAAAAAAATCTCATGAAGTTTAGTGAGGACAAGTGCAGAGTCCTGTTATTAGGATGGAACAATCCCCTGCACTGGTACAGATTGGGGGACTGACTGGCTAAGCAGCAGTTCTGCATAAAAGGACCTGGGGGTCACAGTGGACAATAAGCTAAATATGAGCCAAAAGTGTGGCTTTCTTGCAAAGAAGGTTAATGGCATACTGGGCTGAGAAGAGTTGCCAGCAGATCAAAAGAAGTGATTATTCTCCTCTATTCAGCACAGGTGATGCCACAACTGGAGTACTATGTCTGGTTTTGAGCTCCCCACTCCAGAAAGGATGTGCACAAATTAGAGAGAATCCAGTGGAGGGCAACAAAAATTATTAGGGATCTGAAGCACGTGACTTGTGAGGAGAGGCTGAGGGAACTGGGCTTTTTAGTCTGGTGAAGAGAAGACAGGGAGGATTTACTAACAGACTTCAGCTACCTGAAGGGTGGTTACAAAGAGGACAGAGCTAGACTGTTCTCAGTAGTGGCATATGACAAAACAAGGAGCCATCATTTCAAGTTGCAGAAAGGGAATTTTATATTAGATATTAGGAAAATCTTACTCACTAGGAGGGTAGTTAAACACTGGAACAGGTTATCCAGAGGCTAACAAGGGAAATCTCCGTTGTTGGAGGTTTTTAAGACCTGGGTGGACAGAGCCTTGGTTGAAATCATATGCTAGGGCTGGCCATGCTTTGAGCAGGGGGTTGAATTAAATGATCTCCTAAGGTCCCTTCCAATTCTAATTTTCAGTGATTCCTAGCAGCAGTGGTATTGCCCATTATTTAGTGAAGCAACCACTTTCCATATTGGTGCCTGGAATGTGGTTCTAATGAATTGCAACTCAGTGGGTACATCTACACGTACAATGAATGCACCTGAATTTCACAGAAAATTCAGACTCATTAAAGCTCTCTTGGGTGTACATCTACACATGCACTCCCATCTGAAGTAAATTGTGCCTATCCAGGGCTGCTCTTACCCTGCTCGACCCCCCTGAAGCAGGCTGGCAGGGAACACGTGGGCCGGTCCCGATCCCCATATGGCTGGGAGTGCTGTCCCCATTCAGCGGGGATAGTGCCTGCCAACCATATGGGGATCCAACCCCACGTGGCTAGCCAGCAGCATTCCTGCCAAGTGGGGATGGCTCTCTTAGTCCTGTGGAGATCAGGCCCCAACCCAACCTTCATGTAACTGCATTGCAGCAATCCTGGCTGCTGGGATAGCTTGACTGGCCACATGGGGATCAGGACAGGTCTCAATCCCCATGTGTTGGGAAGATAGTTGCCCCTGCAGCTCCCCCCTGCATCAGGGTTTAACCAGGCAGCAGCAGGCCCCCTGCTTCTTGGGCTGACCAGGAACAAATTGCTCTCAGTCAGCATCTACACATGTGCTACTGCACAGCAGCTAATGCACTGTTTATCTAGTACCTCTATTTCCTGGTGCTAACAAATGGCTCATTAGCTTAATTTACTGTGCAGTAAGTCCCACGCACATGTAGATTGTAATGATTTACTGCACATTAGATTAGTCTAATGCACAGTAAAGTGACTCATGTGAACACACCCAGTGTGAGTTTGCAGTGTGAGGCTGTGGCACAATGGCTAATGTATTCCTTGGGTGTATAAACAGGGCAACAGTTAGGGACATGGTTTTATGTTTTTATACAGCATTGGTAATAGAAATACAGAAATAATGCATACCAGCCATCTGCCCACATTTTAAAAGGGGGGGAAGGGTGGTTGAAAATTTGAAGGAGGTACAGAAAGAACAACAACAACAAAAAAAGGATTCTATGGACACAGAAAATACCCTAGAGTGAGAGAATTAAATAATTCAATTTGGTTAATTTACCAGAAGGAAAGACGGGGAGGAGACAAGGGAATTCTAGCAGTCAAAATCATAGTAAGAACCAACAGCTGGAAGCTAAAAATGAGATGAATGCAAATTAGAAATGAGATAGAAATTTTAACAGGGCAGCTCACTTTTGGAACAATGAATGAAGGGAAATGGTGGATTGTCCATCCTTTGATGTCTTTAATACTAGATGCTTTTCTGGAAGTTAGCCAAACCCAAATTATTGGAATCAATACAGAGTTAACTGGGTGAAAATTAATGGCCTCTGATATACATTAAGTCAAACTAGATGAGCTAATGGTTCTTCTGAACTTAAACTATATGAATCTATAAAATAGTCAAGATTCCACATTCCCTCTTTGGAATGTTTCTCTTAAGATCTAACTGTTTGCTACTGTAAGCTTAGAGCTCATGTGCAGTGAACGATCTTCCTTGATGTTACACTTAACTACAAGAAAATATAAATCAGTAATCTTGTTGCAAATGGATTTCAGGAAATAAACTAGACATTAAAAACTTCATTAGAAAATATTTAGCATATTTTGCAGTAAACTACAAAAACAGACAGTAGACATCTTCTGAATAAGCAGTATAAGGTGAAGCAATGTAATAGTCATTTTACCTCTTCTGTCAAGAATGCACATTTTTAAATTATTGCAAATTGAAAAAAATTCCAAGAACTTGTTATATCCTCTGAACATTTGATCTAAAAGGAGAATAAAACTGGGGATAAATATTCTTACCCTTTGAAGCTGTTATAAAAACTTAGTGCATAGAAATATACTCAAAATAATGTTTTGCTATCACATACATTCTTTTCAATAATAGGATAGTTGAGTATGAAGTGATTCTATGTATTTTAATGTTTTGAATTCAGAAGTAACAAATGTTATTTTTTAGAAGCAAAATGCCTTTAAATGATATAAAACACCAAAATATTGAAATACATTTAACATAACTTGCAAGCAAAACTTATAGATGACAATTATAGAAGACATCCCTCTCAGGCTTAATTATAATATATTACAGCCATTGATTCATAAGTATTAAGTGTCAGAACAGTATATGATTGAGCTAGATTGGAGCCATTTTTCTCTGTTTAGAACAAAAAAAAAATCTCTCAATCTCACTTCTTAATAATTTAAGAATTATTACCTCACCTGATCTCCAGGAATCCAAGTCTGATGATTAGGTGGACTCTGAGCTTGTGATGTCAACACATCAGTCAGGCACCTAAGATAAATAATTTTATTTGCTCTCTCAGAGCATTGGTTCACTCAACCAGTGTCCTTTCTCCAGCTATGCATAATCCTTAATAATCCAGGAGAAGGCAATAAAAAATATCTGGCTCACTCTTCATTAGGGAGAAAAATCTTAGACTACAGCAGGTCATGGTTTGTCAAGCTTTGAAGCCTGAGATTTAATTACAAGGTATGTTTACAGTGCAATCCCAAAATCTGATTGTACTTCATGTAGCAATACCTAATCCAGTCTTAATCTAGGTTATTCAGACAGTGATAACAATTAAGTCATGGTGGCACAGGCTTCAGCTAGTAATTATGTACTGTGCTGGAACCTACACTACTGTCAGTGTCCAAGCTTTTTAGTTTAAAGATAGTTTAGGTACATCTCTTTGAGTTCATTTGCATTCCAGATTTCAGGATAAATTTACCTTGAATTATATCTCAAATGCAGAGGTGTAAGTGATATAATCATGCTGTGTTCAATGTAGAGATACCCGTGAACAGGAAGAACAACCCTAGGAAGTCATAGGCCAAGGGGACTGCCAAGATCATCTAGCTAGCCTGACCCCTTGCACATGCAGATCATATAAATATTTTTCACACAAACTAGTTAAAATATGTCTTTCATGAAGATATCTAGTCTTAGGATGTCCAAGTGACACAGAAACCACTTGATAAGCTCTTCTGATGTCCAGTTATCTTCACTGCTGGGAACTGTTATTTCACAGTTAATTTGTTTAATTTCAGTGGTCGGCTATAAGCTGTTATACATTTTTCATCATTGCTGAATATCCCCTTACCTTACAAAATGCAGATAACAATCCTGCTATTGCCTCATGCTAAGTGACCACTCTACCATCTGGGTTAATTCGTTAGCTGGTCTCATTTACCATAATAGCCTTTGCCTCCTAAAACCTTGCCCTGGGCATGGACTAACAATTATTTTGGAGTGATCCAGAAAGTCTTAACTAACATATCTTCCTCCATATTGTTCATGTCTGTTACTTTTGTAGTGCTTGGGCCTGTAGGCATATCTGCTTAAATATTGTGAAAGGTGGTTCTTCCTAGGGGAAATCTACTACAACTGCATAAAGCACAAGCACCAGCAATCTGCTTTTATGTAGGTATGGTGCAAATCAGACAGAAATATGCAGCCCCATCTTTGACTTAAAAGATGAAACTACTATGTAATCCATTTGCAAATACTATTGCAACCAGTATTTTTTTATTATAATTTGGGTCCTATCTCATCCTCAGTCTGAGTTCCTGAGGCAGTTGGATCATTGGACCTAGTGATCTATGATAGATCTGTGATGTCTGTTGGGTTTATGTGGTGCAACAAATAAGCCTTGTGTTGGCTTTCTAGACAGTGATTGAATTTTATCCTATAGGAAGAATTTTTCCAGCCCAAGTTTCCAGTCTCCTACTCAATCCCATTGTCCACAGATGCTTAGGAAAGACGGGTGAATCTTTATGGGCATATCCACACATGCAAGCATGTGTGCTGCAGCAGCTCAAATAGAAGCAGTGCAAATTTCAGCTGGGGCTTTTTGACTCAGTGCACATGCTAGGATATGCACTTTGTTGTGGAGCAAATTGTGCCACCTGTGGCAAAATAACTCTTCCTGGCTCTTCCTGAGTCTGCAGCCAGGGGGAGCTAGAGCCAGTGGGCCAGCTGCCAGTAGGCTGTGGCTGCAGAGTTGGCCTTTGTGTAGCACTACTGCCATGTGTGCCCCCTGCCCAGCAATCTTGGCAGCTATCACCTGGAATGTTCTGGGTGTGGTGGCCTGCTTTGAACTGTCAAAACATGACCCCCTGGCCCCAGTTGGCCAGGAGGTCAGCCATAGCCAGCTGGGTCCAAGGTGCCAGCTCTGAACAGGCAGGGTCCTGCCACTGGCCTCCCTAGCAGGAATTCTGGTATTTTATACTGGAAAACTGAAACCCCCCTGATAAAAAAATCCCAAAGTCACTCTGTAAAATATCCCCAAATCCATGTTCCTCCACAATTAAAACAAAAGACCACTAAAAAGAGTGAGAGACAGAGAGACATAGAGACACAATCATTTGGACAATGTTTTATTGATATATCTACAGCGTTAAAGCAATTTGGAAGACTACCAGTATTTCTATCATAATAATAAATTGAACTCTAAATACATGTTTCATGAATTCATGAATACATGAATATATATTTTGCTGCCCCCCACAGGGGCTATGCCCCCCCCATAGGAACTACGGCTTCCCCTCAGGGACTATGGCCCCCCAGCAGGAGCTATGCCCCCCACAGGGGCTACAGCCACCCCTTGACCCTTAGGGGGTCTTTGAAAGGAGGCTTGATAACTACCTAGCTGGGGTCATTTGAGCTTAAATTTATTAGGAGTCATATGAGCCCAGTATTCATTTTTGCCCAGGGCAGGGGGTCAGATTAGATCTGCTCAGGTCCCCTCGGACCCTACATCTATGAATCAATTAATGAATCTCAGGGGCTACGACTTCCCAACAGGGGCTATGCCCCCCCACAGGGGCTACAGCCCCCCACAGGGGCTACAGCTGCCCCTCAGGGGCTATGCCTCCCCCACAGGGGCTACCCCCCTGAAGGGCCCACATGCCACACCCAACCTTCCTTTACTCCCCCAGCCCCCTGGATTGCTGACCCACCTGGCCTCATCCCCCTCTGGCTCCTGCAGCCCCCCAAGGGATGCTCCACCCACCCCCACCCCACTCCCTCAGGCCTCCAATGGCTGCCTGCCTGGCCCCATCCCCCACTTGCACCCCCAGCCCCCATGGCTGCCCCCCAACCCCAGCCTCTGGCACTTTAAGAAAAGAAAAGAAAAGAAAAGAAAAGAAAAGAAAAGAAAAAAGACTCTACTTACTGAGCAGGGGCTAGGGGGTGCTCCAGGGCCTCCTGGAAGAGCCCCACCCTGGGCAGCACAGAGCAGTGGGGGAAAGCAGGGCCCAGGCTAGGGCTCTCACACTGCCCTGCACTATGTGGCCGGGGCCCCAGTGACCTCAATGGCAGCTTGAGCTGCCAGTAAGTGATGGCGTTGGTTTTTTTTGGGGGGGGGGGTTCCCCTGATGCTGGGGTGGGGGGGCAGTGATCAGGGGGGCTCAGGGGGTTGGGGAAGGATGGGGTTAGACAGGGAAGGGATTGGGGGGCTCCAGGGGCTGGGGGGATGGGGCCAGGTGGGGAAGGGATTGGGGGGGCTAGTGAGGGATGGGACCAGGCAAGGAAGGAATCGGTGGGGCTAGGAGGGGATGGGGCCAGGTGGGGAAGGGATGAGGGGTGGGGGAGCAGGTGGGGCCAGTGGGGCTCCCTCCATGGTCCCATCCCCTCTCCTCCAGCCCCCTGACCCCTTACTTACCAGCAGTGGAACCTGAGTCCAGCTCCCTGCAGCTGGCACACTGCCTGCCCTTATGGGCAAGAAGTGTTCTTCAGCACCAGGGCAAGGGCTAACCATAGAGACTCTGGCAGCCAAAGCATCTCTATGGAGGACCCAGCCTCTGGTTGCCTCAGTGCCCTGCCCTGCTCTTTTTCTGTGTGGGTGTTTTTGACCCCTGGATATCCAGGGGTCTAACTTTGCCTCCACATCAAAGGGGTTTGAGACACTACAAGAAGCACGTGCGACTCATCTGGACATGCTATGATGCCCTCTGAATTGAGTTTCTGAACTCAAAAATTCACCTGTCGTGAACTGAAATGCTTTGGACTGAATTTACAAATGTGTTCAAATGATCAATTTAAACTTTTTGTCATTACTGAAAAATAGATTAGTATCTGTTGGTAAAGTCAAAAGGAAATAGAGTAAATGGGTATATGAACAGAGTGCTAATGAAGTGTATTTTAACTCTTATTTTGATACAACACTTGAAGTAGCTTCATTTCTCCTGTTTCACTATCCTTGCAACGTGGACAATGCTTCTTGTGTTGTAACTTATATATAATCAATACTATTTATGTATATGATTGGGGGGGGAAGAAAAATTTATAAAAATGCTGAACAGATCCAAATAAGACATAGATTTTCAACAAAGTTTGAAAAGATTTTTGTTTTAAAGAGATTTTTTTTGGATAGTAGGAGGTGAGTTACTGAGTTTTGCTGATACTAATTGTAGAGTTGTTATTGTCTGCCATTTTCTTCTTGCCTACTATTTCCTGGTTTATTTTGTTTTTCCTGTTATATGAAATAAGCCTTAAAATATTTTTTTAGAATTGTAAATATAATTGTCTGTAAAAGTAATTCTTACAATATTAAATGTGAACTCTTGCATTTAATTAGGCTACAACTAAACCTGTGTAGAGAGAGTAGGATGGACAAAATCTTTGGTTCTTTTTATATTGCACTGCATTGTATTTATCTTTTTTTATCTCCGTTTTTTAAACTGGATTTGAAAGACTATAAATCTGATGGCTTCTGTTTCTAAGATGATGAGTAATGCAATTTGTATGTAATTTGTAAGTAATACTACATGTGTTAATTCCAAGACAAATGTGTAAAGATAAAATATGTAAATGTAGCAAAGTCTTATAAAAATGAGTAGTGAATACTCATTTTTATAAGACTTTATTGAATCTTTTGATTCAATTTATCACACTTCTTATTGGTCAAGAAAATAAGACGGAAAGAAAACTTACCTTAGGGAAGGAAAATAAAGATGGACAACATCAGGAAATGCATGATGAGAAAAGAGCTGGTCTTTTAAAAGATTAGTGGTGATAAGTGTTCGAAACTCAGTAATTTAAAATTATGATGTTGTAATGAGAAAATGGAGTCTTAACTTGCCTGCATAGTGCAACATTTATTTCTACTGTGCAATGGATAAATTGGTGGCCAGGTGCATTTCTCAGAATTTTTCTTAGTGGGTCGGGTGTTTCTGGTTTTTTCTATTGTACACAATTAAAATTTAGGAATAATTCCAAATGAATCTGGATCACAACCACTTTAAAAGAATTCTCTCTCCTACCCCCCACCAAAAGAAATGTTTTATACATTTTACATATTTATGAATACCCTCATATCTACTAAAATAACCTAGTATTTTATTAGTTCACATACATCCTATCTGTTCCAAGTGACGCTCCCAAAGTCACAACAGCCCCAAATGGTATAACCTACATTAATTTTTCAGCCATGCTTTCAGACTCCAATCTATCTCTTTTCAGATGGAATGTTTAAATTAGCAGCTTGGAGATATGCAGCAAAAATATGGAGGAATTTACACATAGATTAGGGAATTAGGAAGAAGCAACAAAAATAATCAGATGATTTAATATGTAATATGCAATTTTAAATGGTGGAAATGAATAATTTAATGCCTGGAAAGAAAAATTTAAGAGTAAAAGCTTAGATGAGAAGCTGAAAACATCAGGCAGTGCAAAGTGGTGATATGTGAATCACAAGATAGATATTAGATTTGGCTAATATCTTTGACTCCGAAGTCGAATGACTTATTGAATCCTCTAAGTTCAATACACCTATCTGTGGATATGATTCATAACCTCTCCCGAGATCCAGGTCCTTCTGGTACTAGCACATTAAAAGTGCATATCCATGTCTGCCTATACTAAACTACAAACCAAGACTTCTTCTGCTAACTAACATTTCTTAAATTACAGAATTCACAGAAGCATTATTAATTGTCATACTACTTCTGGAAAGGCAACTATTTTCCACCCAATTTACAGATATGATAACAGAAAGTTGGACACGTTCAAAGAAGGGAGTGCAGTCAGGTCTGTAATCTAACAAACCCAGGTCTACTGACTTTGTCATATGTCTCTTAGATTATATTGTCTATATTTATGGACAAACATACATTTGGAGTGATCTGGAAAGCGGAACATTTCAAAAGCAGATTGGGAGCATGAGCAGCTGTAATGTTCTAATAATTACATGCATACAAACTGGGAGCAATACAGATGTAGCAAAGATGCTCCAACTTTAATACTACTTAGTAATACTTAATAATACTTAATAATACTTAATAATACTAGGGTTAAAGCTGGAGCTGTTTTGCTATGTTTGAATTGTTCCCAACTTGAATAGATGTAATTGTAAAAATATAACAGCTGCTGTGTAGTCTGGAGTAAGAGTCCCTTACTCTATAGCTGCAGTTATGTATTTGTCTTAATAATGGCTAGTACAGCGTGTCTGTTTCTTCTCCTCTGTAGACCACATTGAGAGTTTTAGGAATCTCTGTGGTTAATCCATGGTAATATTCTTTTTTCTCCTGTTCATGTGGTAGAAGCTGATACTTTCTCTTGTACTTTCCTTCCCAAGATCCTAATTTTAATCCCTCTGCATGACTCAAATAGGAATATTATTATACTTGTGTGTGCTATCTCTAGCCAGAAGAGGACCTAGAAATTCTGATACCAAACATTCTAGGGTTTGTTTCATATACACTTGAATAAACACATAGTAAAGTATGTGTTTCTCCCTCTGTGGCCTATTCCTCATATAGGATAACAGCATATTTCCAGCACAGCTAATTTCATAGCTGAAGTTCTAGAGATTTGTGTTAAGATCATGAAGTGGTTGTCTCAAACTACCTTGAGAACCCATGTGGGGAAATATCCTATGTACATGCATTTGAGGATTCTGAAATATTTCTTGAAATGACCTTCCAGTACAAAGCATACTTAGGGGTAAAATTTCTGTGTTGTGTTAATATTTGTCCCAGTATTGTGTTTTTAAGGTTTCTATTTTTGTGAGTGGGAGATGACTCTTTAAGAATATGGTGAGGAACATTGTATACAATATGCTCGAAAATAGAATACTTTGTGCAAGATTTTGCTTGTACGTGCACAGGGTGAAAGGCCCTGTAAGCCTCTAAAGGTCAGAACGTGATTTAATAAACTTATCTTCCCAGAAAACAAGCTTCATGTTTGGAGCTATAATATTATTAGAGGACTAGGTTTCTTAGGACATTGCTAATGGTCTTCAGAGACTTTTGTGACTGTAGGTCATTGGTGCGAATTCTGCCCAACACAGCACAGGAGGTGTCAGGCAACCTGATATAAGGCCACTACCAGCTTCTCATATAATAATCAAACAAATGAACTAATAAGAGCAATTGATGTATGAATGAGGAAACTGAATTTTCTCACAGGAGAACAGTAGCTCTTACCCAATGTATACCTTTTCAAAAAGGGAAGCAAAAAACATATAATAATTATTATGAATTCTAGACCATTTTAAAGAAATAAAAGTGAGCAGAGGGAAGAGTGACCTTATGCCTAAAGGGAGGTTGGGACATAACAGAGATGCAGAACTCCAGAGGAACTGTAGGTACAGAAGAACCATTATAGTTCATGAAAATGTTAATAAAACAGAGTAGAGAGGATAAAAGTAAAATAAATGGTAGAATTTTGCTATAGGCCAAACGATGAGAAGAATCAGTGTAAGGAGGAGGAATGGCTGTTTATGAGGCAGACAGGGAAAGATGTGTTACTAAAATGATGTGCAAGTTTACACATCACCTGCATATACTTCATAAGATTACAGAATGATACAATAAGTGGACACGTTTTAATTGAGTGAGTGTATAGTGACTGTGTTGATGTTATTTAAATATGCTGGTTGAATACAAAAGGTTAGGAATATGCTTATATTGTGCTCCAGTGCCCTATACTGAGTTTATTCTGCTCTTTGGAAAATATGACAAATGGCCTATTTGACATTAGAAGCTACAACTTTTTTTAAGAATATAAAAGTCATAAAGTGAAGCAAGTGTGAGAATAAGATGCGGACTTAAACAGATGTAAATAAGTAAGAAATATCTTGCATCCTTTTTATCTAACTTATGAACCATAAGGAAGATTCCTAGTGGCGATATTGGCACTAAAACTCCCCCAGCCATATAAGGGGGTGTATAAATTTTGCCATCAGGTCATTACATCTTCAAAAGACATCTCACCTCACTCACTACCATATAGTTGACTCACATGTGCCCAGTCTGCACATCCCTAAGCATGGAGTCTTTAATTCAATTTAGTGACATCAGGGTGACAGAATGAGGAGAGGAGCAGAGAGGAGCCTTCCTCTAATGTCTCAATGAAATGAGGGTGATTCCTGGCTGAGTAACGAATGGTGAAAGTGTATGTGTAGAACCATTAAGCCCAAAATGGATCTGTTATCTGTTGAGAAGACCAAAAAACCTTCCTCCACAAGAACAGTTAGCTGTAACGGAGGAGAAAATAGTCCTACCCAAAATGCTACCCTCAGGCTTTATTTCTCCAACCATAAAACCAGAACTCTCTCATCTTCCCCCTCTACTTTCTCATGGACAGCATGCAAGAGTTGCTCCATGAAACCTATCTATATATGGGGAGGAGATGGATCTGTAGAAGACTCCTATGGAGAACAACTCTGTACCTGCAGGGTTGTGAAACTGTTTTAAACTGACTGATTACTTTCCTGTTCCAACCAGTTTAATGCAGATTACTGCATGCATGACAGTAGAAGGCTTACATGTTCCATACAGAAAGGGGTTAGAATTTGCCTTCAAGTGATTATAAGGATGACAATGAAGTAGCAAAATGTATAGCCAACAAAAACAATCACTAGGCGACAAGAAAGTGAGAGAGACATGTTAAAACATCTGATAATTAAAATCACTTCCAGTGCTGGTAAATATTTTGAAAAAAGGATAAAACACCTAGTTATGACATATATGTACATACAACCTTGTTAAAATTAGGAGTTGTGGTATTAATGAATTTTGACCAGGCCTGGATATTGAAACCAGAGTTCATCAGCAGGAGGAAATACTTGACAATACTTTGGGAGGTAACTGGCTAAGGTCTTCAAGGCCCAACATGGAAACCAATTTTAGAAGAAATGCAGTACCTAGTGGGGTTTAATTCACTAATGATGTACAGTATTAAGAGGAACACAGCCAATTCAAAGGCAGTGAATAACATTCAAATGATAGGTTAGCAGCATATGCAGATAAGTTGATCTGGCAATTCAGTGTGATCATTCACACTTCATAACTAAAGAATGTTGGATTCTATTACTTGAGTTCATTCATGGGTATAACATTCTGCTTTTGACAACAATCAGGGAAGACACAAATGAGGCTGGAGAAGCTGAAAAGCTGGATGTTAATAGTACAATAAATGCAAAATACAATCTGCATATCAAGTTAATTATGGTGGAAGTAAAGCTCTTGGCCATCTCCTTCATACTGGTTAAAAACAGAATCTGGAGGCAGTAGCAATGAGTATTTAATCTTTCCTCTGTGTCTTCCTTATTGAACTGGATAAGGCATAACCAAAAGTACCCCAAGTGCCTACCGTTTAGTTTGTTTCCATCTTTACCATTATTAATATTTTGACTACTACATGTCTCATGATACGCCTGCCAGCACAGTTTTCACACGAGCATACACTCAAGTCGACCCTGATAGTTAGTGAGAGCTTCCCTCCATTTTGTACAAACCGACTAGTAGAGACAATTTATCCAATTATGGTCTGTACAGTGTGAACGCTACTGTTTGGAGCAGTGAGTGAAAATTCAGTAATTTACCAAAGGTCTGCTGGTGTAATAACTATATATCGTAGTTTAAATCCAAAAGTGCAAACTCTCAGGGAATACCTTGCTATCCCAATTCACTGTAGAGAATCGTGAAATAATGAATCTGAGAACAACAAATAGAAAAAGGAAAATACCCTCAATATCTAGGTGCTATAAAACCCCATGGGGTTCATAAAACTCTATAAATTTTGGAAGAGAGGTCAACAGCAATAAGAAAGCAATAATCATTTCTGAGGTGCTTGAACAGAGTTAATGAATATAAATCAGGGGAAAAAAAATCTATTGTCTACTGACTAGAGGAGCTACAGAAGTCAGTGACCAGATTCATCTAGGAAATAAAATGTTAGTTATTTAGAAATTTTATTAGAATATTTATTAGGAAAAAAAAATTATCTTGAGGGGAAAGAGTAGGAAGGTTGAATATAAACTTATTTAAGTAACTTAATAAAGGGAACAGAAGAACATAACTAAGCACAACTTCCATACTAAAAACTTGCATTGGTTTGTGGAATAATGGTAATATGGGCTGAATATGGATATTGCCATGCAGTATGAGCTAAATGTCAAATGGTTAAAATGTAATTGAACAAGTGCTCAGTTTTGTAGGAATTTATATTTCTTACACACACACACACACACACACACACACAGAGTAATTAATTCTTATAATATATTACTAGGAAGAACACTGGAACTGCTAGTATAAATCATTTAGGATGAAAGTTTCTTGAAGCAAGGGGGAATTGTTTCTTATTATCCATTTTATGTAGAAACTAAGCTACGGGCACTTGGTTGGAACTTCTAGGTTTTAGTATAGTACAAGTAGTAATCTTAGGAGTGTTTTCTTTATTTCATTTGTAATATATAGGCTTTCAGAGAAAAGGGAGATTTACTGCTAAGCTGAAGAAATTAGATATGATACATGTTTTTGTATCCTCTTACTGTAGGAACAAAGTGCATATTATGCAAAAGAACATACAGTGCAGATCAAATCTTTTAAAAATGGAGTGTTTGGTATTGATTGAACCTATTCAAATTGTGTTCATCTGTAAAATTTGTCCAGTAATCTTGTGTGAGAACGCAGTTCTCACTAGAGATTTCAGGTACTTTCTTAGTTGTCTTCAAGGAAAGATTTTTTTTTCCAGTGGTAATCCTGTACTTTTATTCCCAGGGAGGCTCAGGAATGAATAATAGTAAAGCTAAAAATTAGCTGGAAAGTTTAGAAACTATATCAGGTTTAATTTGCAATTTGGGTAAAGAACTAGATAGGGTTTTTTTCTTTCTTCTAATCTGGCTAACTCATTTCTTATTACATATTATAATTTTGTCACAAACTGCAGAGCAGTACATACCAATGTGTTGATTTATACTACCCATGGATTTTGATATATCACTAATACTCCATCTCTGTGTGTATGTTGTCTGTTTATTGAGGCCTTAATTATATTAACATTTCATATTTGGCTTGTGATTCTCTCTCCTTGCCTTTCAGAATTGCTCTATTCAGCACCTTTTGATCTGCTGGGGAGCTTAAGAACTGAGTTGCCAGTGATGCTCTTTGCCAGCAGCAAAGGAACCTTGGATATGGCATGACTTTAATTCCTGACCATGGAGACTGATAGGCCACAAGATATTAAGCTCCCGCCAATTTCTATTCTCTCTTTCAAAGATTGCTAACCTCATCTCCCCAGGGTCTGCAATTCCTGACAGCCTGTAAACCAGCAGGGGTAATATCTCTCTCTAATTTGTAATTACTGGATCTACATCACAATGAGATGGATCAAGCATTGTTGGGCCTGCCTTTATTTAATTAGTGGTCATGTGCATTTGTATTGCTCAGGTACAACTGTGTGAACATATCCTCATTGCTTTAAAGTTATTTTTCTGTTTCCACATTTGTGTATCATTCACTTACAGTTTCTGTAATATACAGCAGATCATTATTACTAGCATTAATAATATTCAGTGCTGTGCATATTTTTCAATGTTTGTTTTTTGGCAAAAGAAACAAGGATACCACCTTGTAGAATTGAAGCAGATAGTCTGCTCCTGAATTCTTACCTCTTCCCTGTGCATACTCCCTATTATTAATGTATATTATTACTTCAAGTATGTCAGAAAAAGAGACAAACAGTCAGAGGCAGAAATTTCTCCCTAATTCACTCTGCCTAGCCAGCAAAATGTAACATAAAATTATTCAGGGGAAAAATACAATTTTCTGTCATCTCTGCCATACACTGATAACAAAGCTACAGGCTAATATGTTTTGATATTTTTGTCACTCGTTTATCATGTGACCTTTCATGCTATCATTAATACAGCTGAGGGACAGAGCAGATACACTGAAATAAGGGTGTGGAGAAGTCAGATTGCTTCTCTAACAACTAACGGTCAGTCACAGCAATTTATGCTTTTCTTCAGTATAGCACTGACTGAAGAAGAGAAATTGTTATTAAAATTTGATATTACTGTCTAGGCTGTGCCACATAGAATTTGCAACTTTTAGCCACGATGGGAATACTGGGGAGGGTTAATAAATTTCCCTTTGAATTATGATATTAATACAATACAACATGCTTGCTCAAATATTCCAAGACTATGTATGTCGGGGGAAAATCATATTCATAACATTTGAACATCGAATGTTAGTCGTAGTCCTGAACTGTTATATCCAAGCATCACGTTTAAATAACACGGGTACAGTCACTTTGCATTGGTTCAATTAAAACTAGTGACTTTTTTTTTTTTTTTTTTTGGTTTACAAAATATGAGTAACTAATAAGATTTGTATTATCTAGCAATAGTTTCAGGACATCATAGGAAGTGCAGTGTATCTTGGTTTTTGTTTCTCTTTTTATTTCTTCCATGATAGATGATACCTGGTTTAAATTTGCATTCAGCTTTACACCATTTCTGACAATGGTCTCGCTTTTTTATGTTGCCTATAGAGGCTGGTCTGTTAAAATTCCAATATAAAACTAATTTATATTTGACATTAATGAGTTAAGAAATGTTTTATACAGTACATCAGGGCTGAGAGAGAACTTTACAGCATTCTAGTAAAAGCAAATTACTTCTGAGTACAACCATTATGTAAAAAATGAAAAATCTTTCACTAACCTGAGCTACTTGTCCTTTCAAAATCCTGCAATTTTTAATGTTTATATTAGGAAGGGATTGAAAATTTAACAAAGCCATTTTTTTCTCCATTATATAAAAGGATTGTAATTTAACTACTTGGGAGGGATCTCCTTTTTCCTTAGTGCCTGTGCTATGTTAGAGAGTAAACTGTTATACTCAATAAAAGAAATATTAAAAGAATTTAATTATTTAAAATATACTGGCAACTAATCGATTTAAGAATTAAATAATGATTTCCTTGAACCTAGTCTCTTATTGGGGGTATTTCTTTAAATGCATGAGGAAATAACCTTTACATGTGAAAGAAAACAAGGAAGGATGAGTTTTAAATAGGAGGATTTTTAAGGAGGTCCCAGAGAGAGGCTGCCCACTTGAAATGAATAGTTAAATCTTATTGTAATATGCAAAGTGAAAGGTAAATTTCCAGTTTCAGGAATAATGGTCCATTTCTGTAAAACCTCTGCACATGAGTACTTTAATTCACATAAGAGCTCCAATACCCTACTTTCGGAAGTTCAGTTACAGGTATAAGCATTTTATGTTGTTAAATATTTATTTTAAGTTGTCTTGGTATATACATGTGTATATGGATCTACTTGAAAAGTATGAAAGCATAGTAAAGTCACACAAACTTTTTACATATAACACCCATAATAGATGAACCTACCTTGAATGTAAAGACTCAAAATGTATTACATTACAAAATACATTAGTAAAATCTCAGTGTTGTTTTTACCTTATTAGCGTACTCTCTAATTATCAGACATCTACTCAAAGTACTGAAGTGGGCTAACTTGAGTGTTACTTATAATATTCATGTATGCATAAAAACATAGATTTACAACATTTTGAAAAAATAAATATATTAATTCATACTATGGCTAACGAGGAAACTTACAGTTAAAATTGTAGCAAATATGGAAATAAAATATATTTTACTATTGTTGCTTTCCATTAAGTTATTGATTAACTTTGACACAGATACAGTGTATAATATTAATTTGTAAAATAAATTAATACATTTTAATTGTTTCATAATAGGTCATATAAATAGAATAGCATGGAGTAATCTTTTCTGTTAGTATATAGTCTGTTATGGTTTAAGCAAAAACATTGGCAAAATGGACTTCCCTTTCACCTCCCTATCAGTAACAACAGCCCTGACCTGGAGGTGTAGTCCCTATCTCTGGTTAAAAGAAAATGGGTCTCCATGCTTGCTTAGTCGTGTGCCAGTCCTGAACAGATTATTTATCAAGCTGAATTACACTGAATTCCATTTTTATATAGGAAGGGTTGGGGGGTGGGGAGGGGGCTGAGATTTGTGGGAAAGGATGTGTTAGGCTACTGTCAACAAAGAATTCGGATAAATTGAGAATCTCAAACTCATTTAACCTGAGACTGGAAGAGAAAATCTGAAGTCTTAATCCCACATCACCCAAGCATATTTTATAATGAACATGATTTTAGTCAATTCCTTGAAAATGAAGATGACCGAGAACAGAAAGTATTAATGCATTTCCAAACATTACCACTTGAATTGATTTCTGCCTTAATACATAGAAAAGACTTAAGTTTTTCCTGTAAATTTAATATGAGTTTTAGAATGTTTCTGTGAATTATTACTATACATGGATGGTAGGATTTTGTTGTTCTTTCTAACTTGATCAGAAGTGTATGTTCATTTGATAGAGTGGAAGTACTGATTGCCTTAATTTTAGTAGTAAACTGATTATCAAACTACAAAATCTTTATTTTCTACTCCAGTAACATAATATTTAACAAAAACAGTGAGTTTAAGCCTGGCATTCATGTTTGCATGTAAATAAAGCAAGAGCCACAAACAAAGCCAGCAATCTCACATACTTGCCTTCAGTGGTAAAGGATGGAAAGCCTGCCTGCTACCAATCAGCAAGTGGTTGCTATGGTTACAAGGTCAGGAAATATGCCTTTTCCCCAGTTGTCCAAGGCTTGCACATGTCACTTCTGAAACTATGAATTTTATATACAGGTCAGGAGATGCATACCAAAGAAATAAACAGTGAACTGGACCATAATGACAGCTAACGTTCAAACGTCCTTGAATTTTTTAAATTTCTATCCAAACACATTTTGTCATTTTGAATGGGTTGGGGTTTTTTTGTATAAAATTGGAGCAGTTCTTTTCTGTAATGAAATTTTGCAAAGTAGGTACAAACTATGCCTCATTATTATAAGCTGCATCAATAACTTGTTTGGAAAAGATTTGTATGTTCTTTCCCTGTATTTTTTAAACTCTTTTAAATTACAGCATTGGAATAT